>NW_022436953.1:10424760-10562608 GCF_009761245.1 Sapajus apella
ATTCTCCTGCCTCAGCCTCCTGAGTGGCTGGGATTACAGGCATGCACCACTACGCCCAGGTAATTTTTTTTTTTTTTGTATTTTTAATAGAGACTGGATTTCACTATGTTGGCCAGGCTGGTCTCTAACTCCTGACCTCATAATCTGCCTGCCTTAGCATCCCAAAGTTCTGAGATTACAGGTGTGAGCCACCCTGCCCAGGCACTGTTTTTTTAAATTGCCCCTTTCCATTAAGTTTCAAAAGGACATTTTTCCTAGACTGGGCCATCAACAGCAATGCCCCATCATGGAGAGAAAAACATACTGAACCTGAGCTTCCACAGTCTAAGGCAATCTGCTCCTCAGGCCCCTCAAGCATGCTCTTACAACTGTGCGGGTAGAGAGCTGTGGTTGCTGAAAGCCTCTGTCTCACTGAGACAAAACTGCATTATCTGTTAAATTTCTAATATGTAGACTACACTTTATAAGACAGGTCCACAGCAGGTCAAGAAGTTGGCTTTTACTCTTATACATGGAGATCCATTAGAGAAATCTATCAGGGAAGTATGAAGTTGCTCAGAGTCACAGAGATTCTGATGAAGGATTACAGAATTGAAGCAATACGGTAGGTGCTGGCTCTTTAATGCACTAAAAAATTACACTTTCATTAAGACCCCTACCAAGCTTCCCATACTTTCAGTTACTTCCCTGTAACTAGGGACTTCACCCAGATCTGGAAGCTTGGTTTTCAGACTTCAGGCTGTCTTGTGGCTTGAGGGTTGGTTTTCACCAGAGACTTGCCCTCTATCTGCCTAGCAATTGTCTGTCATCTACCACTATCACAATTAATAATTTTTCAAATGAATAGGTATAAATTCCTTAGCATAGAGGAGCTCCTTGAATACCAGCATGACTGGGCAGCTGGGCTACCAAGGGTCTAAAATCATGGATGGGAAACTCCTCATAAACCCAATACATATTTGTTCTTTCTACCTATGGCCTGCACCTTCCCCATTTAGAACCTATAAAAATTCCAGCCTCAGTGACACATTGGGTCTACCCGCTTTCTGGTTGGGACTACCTGCCTTCTGGCTGGGACTACCCACTTTGGGTCCCCTCTCCACTGAGAGCTGTTCTGTCACTCAATAAAATTTCTCTGCCTTGATTACTCTCCAGTTGTCCGTATAACCTCATTCTTCTTGGACGCAGGAAAAGCACCTGGGATCCACCAAACAGCAAGTGAGAAAGGAGCGTAACACTATAGCTTTCCTGTCTTCTGCTGACATCAGATGGCTGCCCCACACCATAGGAAATGGCAGGGGTGCGAGGCCTGCCTATGAGCCACAGGCTGGAGCAGAGCAGTGGGACCGAACGAGCTATAACTCGTACAAGTGGAAACCCACCCCCACTCCATTTGCTGCTCTGTGGGTGGTGGGAAGAAGAGAAAGGCTGTGACCCTTCTGGGGGTCCAGACCTCAGGGCCCCCCAAGCCAGGGCTGTGCCATGTTGTAACACCCTCTTTGGGGTTCCCTGGTTGCTGGTGTTTCCGAGTTTTTAGAGCACCACCGCATTCCGCTCATCCAGACGCCAGCGCCCAAGATGGAAGCCCCTGGCTGTGCAAGTGGTTCAGCCACAGCCTTGCACAGAGCCAGTGCCTGGAGCTGACCACCCCACCATAGCAGCCGGTGCTCCCGGCTTACCCTTGGGGGGCATGATATATGCACCAGTAATGTGAGCTGAGTGCAGCCTGATGGACCAAGAGGGCAGAGCAAGCCCAGAGGGCACAAGCAAAGCTCGAGCAGAGGCACCGCCGGCTGCAGAGGTCTCTAGATGGCAAAGGGGCACTGAAAAAAATCCTGTATCATTGCCACACTCTCTATGTGTGAAGCCATACAGTATGAATCCCTAAGCTAAGGGTATACACAAGTGTGGGTATGCATGCCTGTGCTGCTGGTGAGCTGCAGGACCACCATGGAAGGGAAGTTAGTAAAAGAATGTTGCCCTGGTAATGGGCCTCACTCTGCAGACCCAGAGGGTGTGCTGATCCCTTCTGCAAAGAGACTTCCACCCTCACTTTTGCTCCAATAAACTCACAGGTCAGTGAGACAGTGCAAACCAAAATGCATACACAATCTATTGTACAGGTTAGCAAAAGAATCTGGCTGACTAAAAGAAGGGGTCTATAAAGACAGTAAAGCTCTGGGCTTCCTGGAGATAAAGCCCAATGCATCCCTAAAACAGAAGAAAGAGAGAGGAGTGCACAATACCAGGAACCTTCCTATCCGGAAAAAGTGGGCGGCAGAGCAGTAGGAGGCATCATGATTAAATAACAGGGTAATTATTAGCTCCATTTATCTACATACCTCCAAAGTGAGCTCTCGGTGATGCTCCCCAGGTTATAGTCATAGAGCTTTGTCAAAATGAGAATCACCTGAAGGCAAAAGAAGAAATCATGGTTAGTCTCAAACAATTACAATCTCTTAGAACTGAAATGGCCCAAGGGAGGGCTTAGGATTCCTTTAATGGGCGCTTAACATAATTGAATGAATTGTTACAGCATTTGCTGCACTGACTAGGGAAGGGTTGGCGTGCCTTTCTGCCTTTCACTGAACTGCTTAGGTCTGTCCTCTCCCCACCTTTCTGTCAGCCTGCAGCAAGGGTTACCTGCCCCTCCAGGCATTCCTTTCCCTAGTGAGTTTAACACTTTTAGGGAAGGCTCGAAGAGCTGCCAAATACGCACACCACTCAGGTACTCACTGAGCAGATGCCTGGGAGAGAGAAAGGTCAATGATTAGCGTCCAGTCCTAGCAGCTGGGCGCATTGAGCAGGTTACCCAATGTGCCCAACCATTGTCTTTTTGGGAGATAGCACGGCTCTTAATCGTGTCTTTGAAAGCCAGAAATACTAACATTCTTTCAAAAAATTCTTTGAATTCTTTTTGGGAAACAGCATTTCTTTCTTCTCCCCCACACCCGCCCCCACAGGGTTCAAGAGATTGCCCTGCCTCAGCCTCCCCGGTAGCTGGGACTACAGGCATGCACCACCATGCCCGGATAATTTTTTGTATTTTAGTAGAGATGGGGTTTCACCAAGCTGGCCAGGATGGTCTCAACCTCCTGACCTCGTGATCCACCTGTCTCAGCCTCCCAAAGTGCTGAGATTAACAGGCGTGAGCCACCGCACCCGGATGGGAAATAATATTTCTTTTTGGGAAATAGCATCAACATTTAATGCTATTAATGCAAAGAATTCTTTGAAAGAATGTCAGTATGCCCATTTATTAAGGGGGATGAAGAGTAAAGTTCTTTCTCTCCCAGAAAGAACTGCTGTTTGAAGTTAAATTAGGAAATAAATACAAATTACATATCAGTTAGCATGGCATTCTTAAATGTTAGTTCCCTCCTTTTGCCCTGTGTGAGCTTCGTTTTAACTTAGATCTGATTTCCAATTTCTAGGAAAGCCATTAAACAGAAGCCACGTTGGCAGGACTAACCAAGAGCATTTTAACAGGAGTAAATCTATGTTTCATGGGGTCCAGATAATTACCGTGTATTCTGTTTCTTACAGAACCCTCCATAAAATCAAAAATTAGGAACACGTCTCAGGAAAGCAGCTGTAGAATGGTGGAATGATAAATGTAAGCTATATTCACTTCACAGCAAATCCTCCTCTGAAATCGAAAGCAGCACTATTTCCAACTTTACCCAGAAGGGCCTAAACTATTTATTTCCTCCTTTCAGAATTCAACAAACATTTATTAAACATTTATTAGGACCCCAGGATTTTTGCCCGATGCCAGAAGAGAACACAAAGGAATACAGATTCAGTCTATGAGTCCGTGATCTGGTTGGGACAGAAGCACACATCAAAGAAAAGGGAAATTGATAAAGAGCTCTACACCCTTTCTCAGTCACATCAAAACTCTTCCCATCACAGCTGCTCCAGAAGACAGCTTCTTTTGGTGTCTGCAGCAATGAACAGAGTCCACTTGGTTACTTGAAATACAGGAGGCCTGACCGGGCGCGGTGGCTCACACCTGTAATCCCAGCACTTTGGGAGGCCAATGTGGGCAGATTGCCTGAGCTCATGAGTTTGAGACCAGCCTGGGGAACACAGTGAAACCCAATATCTACTAAAAATAAAAAATTAAAAAAAAAATTGGCCAGGCATGGCAGCACTCACCTATAGTCCCAGCTACTGGGGTGACTGAGACAGGAGAACTGCTTGAATTCAGGAGGCAGAGGCTGCAGTGAGCTGGGATCACGCCACTGCACTTCAGCCTGGGCAACAGTGAGACTCAGTTCAAAAAAAAAAGAAAAAGAAAAAAAGAAATACAGGAGCCCAAGGACACTTGGGGAAGATTCCAAAGAGCAGTGGGTTCCTAACCACTGATTTCTTCACCTTTTCCTTGCTCTTGTTACGTAAGGGAAAAACATAATGAGTTTGCTCAGTTTTCTGCCAAAGTTCATATTTTCCTCCTGGTACTCATAACCTAGAACATTTGGCCCAACCCAGCTGTTTCCAACTCAGCAGAAAAATGTTGACATTGATTTCCTGGATCCTTCTAAAGGCCAAGGTATCAGTTCTAGCTACAGTGAGCAGAGCACATTCTAACCTCAAATTCCAGGGTTGTAAGCTGCTGAGGAATGCTGAATCCTTCCAAGTTCTACTCTACTAGCACAGCATTTGATTTACTGAAGGGACAAGCAACAGTGAACACATTCTTAACTTGTTTTAATTTCACAGCAAGCAAACTGGAACTCCCTGACCTTAGGTTTGTTCTGAGTTCAAGGAAGAAAAAAACTACAGTAACTTACAAACAGGCAGAGATCCCCGAGTACCTGTCCTCTAAGGCCACTCACCCCTCTCCTGAACTACAGCACAGCTTCCTTCCTTCCTTCCAGGTCCTGTTCAAAACTTGCTTCTTTAGCAAAAGGTGAGCATGTGTGAGGTGCGGTGCACCCTACAGGCACATCAGATGGCATGCCTGTGGTGGGGGCATATGCTCAACAGATCCATGTGCCAATTAAGTGGCTTTCAGTGCTAAATTTCAATCACTGCCCTCCCAGGAATGCTGATCAGTGGCAGCAGGGTAGCTGTTTATTTGAAGATACAGGATGGTGATGCTGCTCCACCACAGTACAATTTTGCTGAACAGGCCTATAAATCCCCTACCAAGAAAATAGGGGTGTGGGCATAAAGCATTTCTAGGTAGTTGCTCTCCTGATACAATACCGCAGTAAACTAAATAATGAAGTTCAGCTGGTCATAGGCAGTGTCTCCCATTCAGCTGATGAGGGAATTCAAAGGCGGCACAGAGGAGGAAGCCTTTAACCCAGCATGTAGTGGTATGGAGCCGCGCGCGCACACACACACAGAAATTGTCTAAGCAATCCCAGGGCAGGCTGGCAGGGAGGTAGAAGTCACTCCCTGCCTCTTCTTTCCGGGCTAGTAAAACTGAAATGCCAGTGATACACTCAGGCAGTTTATCAATACTGCACCAGAAGAGGCGTCCTTTCTGGCATTTGAAAGCACATCTGCTTGAATCAATCTATTTAATCTTTCTGTTTTCAGAACGAGAGCAAGAAAGAAGGGAGAACTGCTAACCTTTAGTTATGTTTTCAATCGATTACTTGAGATTTTTCTTTTTTCCCTGTACGGCCTATGTGCATTCTTTACCATCTTATTCCTGAACAATGATGCATTCTTATGTTAGCTATGTTTTAGTTCTTTGTTTGCTTCTGTGTTCCGGGAATACTATTTAACAAATCAGTTTCTGTGAAGGCAGCCAGAGAGAAAATCACTACATTCAAATGAGAAAATGTGAAAAATGCAATTGCCTCCCTATTCTGGTCTTATTCCGTTGTTCTTTGTGTATTTTTCAAACTTAAAATGGAACAAAATGGAGCTGTTTTGTTTGCTTTCGTTTTTGTTTTGAATGTGGGTCTCCCTCTATTGCTCAGTCTCGTCTCAACTCCTGGGCTCAAGGGATTCTCCCACTTAAAACTCCCTAGTAGCTGGGAGTAAGGCTCAGGACACCACATCCAGCATTCTTTGGAACTTTTTAATTAAGTGAAATGTTGTGTGTGCTTAAATAATATACAAATATTTTTATTCATTCAGCATACAACTTTCACGTATAGAAAACTCTGAGTTCAAGTGTATAGCATTTAATTATAAAGTTCAATCAAAAAGCAAGGCTGTTTTGATGAACACATACGTCTCAAAATGCATATGAACACATATACCTCCACACAAAGTGGCATATCCATAAGCATTCCATTTATTTCTGTATCTTGTTTTCGTTATATAGTGTTCAAGTATCCCTGATTCAAAACAAGTGGTCACCATATGGTACTAGCTTTTTGAGGTTCCTCTCTAAATCCTAGGATATCTTTAAATAGCTATGACCCAAATTATCTAAGACTTGGTCTTGAACTCCCAGCCTCAGGTGTTCCACCCACCTTGACCTCCCAAAGTGCTGGGATTACAGGCGTGAGCCACCGCACCTGGCCTTATGTAAGACTTGGTACCTCCACCTGTGGTGTACCAGGACCTCAGCATCCAGTTCTTTCTGGGACTTTCCACAGTAACATGTTTCAAATATCCCTGTCGCCTGTCTAGGACATGCTTTCACATGACTTCTGCACTTTTTTCACTGGGACTCCTTCTTGCCACATCTGTCGCTTACAACATTTTTGGGAGGAACTTCACTTGGTCCATACTTAGAGAGGATGCTGGTGCCCACTCACCAAGCTGCTGTTCTCAAATCACCCATTCCTTAAAGGGTGCTAGAAACAGTGCCAGGTCAGGATCTGTGCAGAATGGAAGAGGGTCTCCAAGGAGTTTGCAAGGGCTTCTTCTCCTACAGCACTGAACCAAATTTTCATAACCTAGGCTCCCAAACTATCACCCCTTTGCTTAGGCCCTTCCAAAGTGCCTACTGAATAATTCCATCAATGCTAGCCCTCACTCGCTCTGGACAGGGAGTTGAGAAACCATCACAAAGGACTATGTGAGAGGAAAATGTTAATTCATTCCTCCCTTCTAGCCCCAATCTCTTTCTGCACTGGGTTACAGAACAAAAACATTCACAAACAGAGGATGACTAATAAGAGCGTTCTACCATAAATTACCAAAAGTCAGTGCAAAATATTCTGTTGTATCAAAATGGTAGGGCAAAAAGCCTTATTTACAGGTATGCATTGAAATGAATTAACCTGCCAGCAGCATAAGACAGGCAGTCTCTACTAGGCCAGTTATCAGTCATGTAACACCTTTGACTATGACAGCATCATTTTTATTATAAAATATATTTTAAAAATGAAACCCCAAACATTTAAGGAACCTGAGAACACCTTCCTGGTACTCTGGTTCTACACACAGCACACTTTTGAAAACCTGTGTATTAACTAAGTACTAGATTGTAGAGAACCAAAATTTCTCTAAGTTTCCTAAATAGAGGCATAGGAATTTCCATTTCTTTTCTTAAAAACACAGTGTCTTTCTCCTTTTCTTTACCAAGGAATTCACCCCATAGGAAGGGGGATGGAAGTAAGGCAGGAGACTAGAGGAACTTATTTCCTGGTCCTGGAAGGATGAAATGAAGAAGCCTGCAGAACTAGCAGAGGGTACCAACAGCAATCTCTACTTGCCTTCACTGCTCCTCAGCATGAGAAGACCCTCCCCACCAGTGCCATGACAGTGGAGAAATTCCAAAGGAGTGGAAGTTACCACTCCTTTTCTAGAGATTTGCAAATAACCCACTCCCCAATTTGCATGTAATTAAAAATGGGTATGAATATTGCTAGTAAACAGACCGTACACTGCTACTCTGGGCACACTGCCTATGGGTTAGCCCCACTCACTTAATAAACCCACTTTCTTCTACCACCAGCTCACTCTTGAATTCTTTCCTGAGTGAAGGCAAGAACCTTCCCCAGGCAAAGCCCCAATTGTGGGGTTTACCTGCTCTGCATCAGAAGGTTGGGGAGTGTCACTGGATTTGTAAGGATACTTGGCCTGGCTACTGCTCTTCATCTCAAGGACATCTTAGAAAATGGGGACATATCTCTTCACTCTTCAATTAATAATGATTTGCATTTTTGCTTTCCTCTTTCTGTGTCCAACTGTGGAAGCAGTATCTAATCTCAAAAATATAGGTTTGGAATTAGGGTACAAGATCCCATAATCATTTTCATTCCTTATGGTCTGTATTTCCAAATCCTGAATAATGTAGATGGTAACTGGGTCCTAGTCTAAAAAACAATACTATATCTTTAGTCTTCCTCTCAACTACTAGTGATTCAGGGATGGCATGGGCAGGTGCTTCTAGACTCCACAGAACTTAGCCATGCTAATGGTCATAATTGCTCTTGCCTGAGATGGGCCATAGTCCGGCTTGAGTGAACAAGGGAACAGCCATATTGAAGATGCCAGCAGGTTGGGCGGGGCTGATGCTGGCTACTTTTGGCCTGCCCCCACCATCTTCCAGCAGGCCTTGGTGTTTTTTCCATCGTCCAAGCTCAGATAGCCACCTCTCTGCTTATTTTAGCAGCTTGCTAGAGACAATTTGGTTAGATGTATTTACAGATCTTGATGAAAGCAAATATGAGGTAAGAGAATAATAAGGGGCCTGAAGAGATTTAGAATAATTTTTCCTGAGAATCAAAGAGTTGGATAAAATAAAAGAGTCGCGTTCAATGGCCAGAAATTTGTTATTGTTTTCTTTGCACTCCAATTTTAGGGAAAAGAAGCAAACTCACAACACTAGTTTTCTTAAAATATGCATGTTCCAGATTGTGTGTCTTTGGCTCAGTAAGTATTCAACTTTGCAACTTAAACAGAGGTTCTCGTTTCCTTTGGGGAGCCATGTATCCTTTAAGAATATGACCTGATAAAATTTATGAGCATAAACAATAAATAACTTTAATAATTTTACCCATCTCTGGAATCCTGGGGGGAGGGTCATACATCCAAAAATAAGAACTTCTATAATTCTCAGAAAATAAAAGCTTTCTTCAGAAGAAAAGAACTTTCAGCTCCAAAATTCTGCACATTTAATAAACATTTAGTATGCTTTGTTAAAAGACGATAATTTTAAAATACATGCTGTGAGGATACAAAAAAAGGAATGAGATTTGAGTCCCTAAAAGCTCAGTCCTGTGGAGAGGCAGACCTGTACACAGATACTTACAAAATGTGAGGAAAAAGGATGTGCAGCAGGATGAAAGTGGTTTTTTTTTTTTTTTTTTTTTTCGTTTTTTTGAGATGGAGTTTAGCTCTTATTGCCCAGGCTAGAGTGCAATGGCGCAACCTTGGCTCACTGCAATCTCCGTCTCCTGGGTTCAAGTGATTCTCCTGACTCAGCCTCCAGAGTAACTGGGATTACAGGTACCCACCAGCACACCCAGCTAATTTTTTGTATTTTTAGTACAGACAGGGTTTCACTATGTTGGCCTGGCTGGCCTCAAACTCCTGACCTCATGATCCACCTGCCTCAGCCTCCCAAAGTGCTGGGATTACAGGCATGAACCATCGCACTCGGCCTGTGTTTCTTTCAAGGAGCAAGAAAGAGGGGTGTAATCAGGAGACAATTCTTAGAAAAGGATGCATTTAAGACAAATCCCAGAAGATGTTTGTGATTCTGATAAAAATGAGAAGATACAGAACAGGTACTATAAGGAAAGGAACTAGGGGAGAAAGCTCAGAGAACATTAAGAAAAGGGCAATTCCTCTGGTTTACCTAAAGGTCAGAGTATGAGTAGGGACCCATACAATATCAGAATACAGAGGTAGGCTTTGGCTCTATTGTGGAGGACCTAAAATATTAGACTAGTAGTGTGCTCTGCTCAAAACAGAAAAGGCTTTGGAACCAGAAGATGACCAGATTTTGATTTTTAAATTTTATTTATTCATTTTTTTAGAAGCAGAGTCTTACTCTGTCACCCAGGCCAGAGGGCAGTGATGCAGTCAGAGCTCACTGCAGCCTCAAACTCCTGAGCTTAAGCGATCCTCCTGCCTCAACTTCCTGAGTATGTGGGACTACAGGCACACACCACTATGCCTGGCTAATATTTTAATTTTCTTAGACATGAGGTCTTGATATGTTGCCCAGGCTGGGCTCTAAGTCCTGGCCTCAAGTGATCCCCATGCCTCAGCCCCAAGAAGTGCTGAGATTACAGGTGTGAGCCACCATACCTGGCCAAGGCCAGATGTTGAGTCATGGTTAAGCCAGCGATCTGTTAGAATGCTATTTGCAGCAAGAAACAGAATGCTGACAGTGACTCAAGCAGTAAGTGGTTCATTATGTCATATAGCAGGAAGTCCAGAGTTTATGCAGTTCCAGGACTAATTTATCCCAACAATGTCATCAAGGACCCAAGTAGAGTCCATGTGTCCTCTCTGACAGGGTCAGCACTCAGTGCTACTTACCCTCATGTTTGCAAAGTGGTCATAACACTTCTTTTCATCACCTGAAGATGCGGCTATATTCAGCAGAGTAAAGAAGAGCATCTGGTGTATATATGGGTTTTTGATGTGTTGTGTTTTCTACCTGGTGAAGAAACTACCTAGGGAAGAAACTCTTTCCCAAAACTATGCCAGCAAACTCCCTTCACCCTCACTAACCAGGATTCTGCCACATGCCCATCGTAGTTGCAATAAAGATGGAGAAAACAAAGAACTGGTATTTCCACTTGACATTTACTATGATCAGAGGTGGGTTTTGCCAGCAAAGAAAAAGTGGGGAGTGCCTGCTGAGTACCAAATAGTAGGGTATAGCATTGTGTAATTTTCAGTAAGTCACCTGAATCCTGAACTAACATCTAGCATTTATTTGGTGTCTACTCTGTGTGCCAGATATCATAATTAAGAAATGTCAAATATCTCATTGTTTTCTGATGATGAAATTGAGCCACAGAGAAGATAAGTTAAACTACTGAGCTAGTCATTTAAAGTCTGACTCACATCACATATGAAATCCTAATCACTGTGCTAAATTTTCCTCTCTGGTATCCTAATATGGGTATGACGATTATTAGAGGTAAGCCAGAACCACTGAAATGCCCTCACTTTCTGTTCATTTCAAAAACATTTATTGAAGCCCTGATATCTGTCAGACATGGTACTAGTCACAAACCCCTTTCTCTCACTGTGCTGCCTTCTAGACATTGACGGAATATATCTTCCTGATAATTGACAGGCTTGAGTTTTTACTCTTTACTGACTTCAAGTCAATGGCGTTTTGTGGTCATTTTAAAATTGAATTATTAATTTTTTTAAGTTTTGAAACCTGGTAAAATCCTCTTTAGGAACTGATCCTTCCATTTAAATTACTGGAGAACTTGCTTGCTGCCAGATCAGGGGATCCTGACGGTGAATGCATATGCAGCTAACGGCAGATTTCCACAGATGGTTTTACAGTATCATCATTTTAAGATTCAAGTGAATGCATAATTACACTCTTTTTGAGTTAACAATGGGGAAAGATATCAATAATGGCTAAGCTGGATCAAGGTGCTCCAGAGGGGAGCTGAAAGGTTGAGAGAGAGACATGTGCACGCACACACCACACACACCCACACACCTACACACACGAACATCTGAAGTTCATCAGACCAAAGTCATCTGGCACAGACAAACACACCTGAAAAAATGAAAAACCAGTAGAAACAGTGGGCTAATTTGGGGTACGAGAAAGCATCAAGAAAGCAGTTAGTGGATTTTGCTTCTGAGAAGTATTTAATCCCTAAATGCCCTTTATGTTTTGTAGCAGCCCACATAATTTAATGTCATGTTTATTTACGTAATATCCTCTACACGACACTGAAATTGAGTGAGTGAAACAGCCACTGTATCCCCTCTGGGGAAATTAAAAGGGAAGCCAAGCAATAGTCATGCAGACAGAGCTAGGGACATACAAATAACCAAATCAACAATAGACACAGCAAACTGTGTAGCACACGGAGAGCCCTCGTGAAGAGCAAAATGGGTGAATCTGCTGTATCCTCCTGACTCTGTTTCCCCACAGATCGAGAGGCCACTTGTAGCTAAGACTTAAAATCTGCACATGAATTGCAGGAAGGACTCTTCCTGCCTCAGAGCTGCCATGTAAGAAATGCTGCAACTCTCACTCAAGGGAGCGCATGTCTTTTCTCCCTTTGCTGGGTTTCTGTTAGTAACAAGCCAAATAATAATAATAATAATGCTTATAATAAGGCTAAACTATCAGACTAGTCATAGAGCCGGATCCTAATATTTAGCAACCAAATCTCAACTTGTCAAATCCACTGGACTTAAGCTGCTTTTGACGCAAATCTTGAAAATGCAACATTTGACCTTTGACAGGGTTCTTCTGTTTCCCAAATTCAGAGATGCTATCCATTTAGAAAACAAAAACAAAACAAAACAAAAAAAGCACTCCCTCCAAAATCTGTTAATTTCTCATTGCCAAACCAGAGAGACTGAGGATACTTCAGTCCTGTTTCCTCCTTGGCTGCCTCCTTCTCTTTTTTATTTTAAATAATAAAAAGAGGATAATTCTCAAAACATATATCCATATATAGCACATAGTTGACCCACTACATATTCTTCTTCCTCTTGGTAAATTATTCTGCTCCAAATGATTTTGATTTTTTTTGGGGGGGGGGCATTAAACTAGGAAAATAAGGGAGATGCTAAGTTAAATATTTTTTTCCAGAAAAAAAAAAAAAACAAAAAAACAAATAGCTGCACCAATGTAATCCCAAAAGAGTACCAAGATGAGATAATTATACAAAATGTGAGGAAAATACATATTCAAGACAAGATATTTCTACATATGGATAGTAAAATAGAAAAATGAAGCAGACCTAGAGACCAAAAGCCAAAGCTTCAAGACATGAAATTAGCTGGGGCTACAGAATAGGGGCAGAAGCCGGCAACTGACTGTGATTGTCTCCGTAGCTGCAGTTGGAGGAAACCATGTAGCATACCCTGTGCAAGCCCATTGTTTTATAGTTAAAGAAACAAACTCTAAACCCTGTTCTCATTTCCCTCCAGTGCTTAGAAGGGAAGAGAGATGTTATCCAACCTCCCTCAAGCTAGAACCTACTCAAATTAGCTCACCTGATACACAGCTGCAAAAACACACAATGCACAGAATTCTCAATTTAGAGCTCTAAAACAGTAAGAAGATATGTATTGTATTATCTTCTCTCTGAAAGTCTATTAAAAAAAAAAGAGAGAGAAAAGGTGTGCCAAGTACTTAAGTAAGAGGGATATAAGACGGATTTGGTAGGAAAGAGATGGAAGGGAGGTAAGGGCTGGAGAAATTCTCTTCCAACTTTCCTGATGTGATGAAAGAAAGGTGTATTTCCACACTCTCAATCAGTTATCTGTCTGAATTACAGACACTATCTAAATATTAAGACTCTTCCTATGTGAGAACCCACACGCAAAGTGAACACACCATTAAGCAGCAAACTGTGTGTTAACGACAAGGGGCCTTCTGTTCCTATGCCTTTTTATATTCAGCTTCAACAGGAAGAAATGAAGCAAGTCTTCCCATTTCCACTTCGCCATCTTGCTTTTTTTTTATGCTGTTTATTCACAGGTCTGAAGAAGTCAACTCAATTCTAAAAAGTATTATTTCTCAAGGTTAACAGAAGACACTTGCAGGAAGCTAATAAATAATGCTATGCATATTATGGTGATCCAGGTGTCAGAACATAAACCTCAATAAGAAATTGGAATAAAAACTGAAAAGAATGCAATGTTTTAACTTTTTCATTTTCTCTTCTCATTTACCATAAAGTACAACTAACAAAAGCAACAAGAATAAAACATCAGAGATAGTCAATATAGCAAGTATCAGATCTTGTCTTTTACTATGAGAAAATCTTAGGCAAGAAAGGAATAAAAACATTTTACTCTCTTAAGAAATTGTAGATTGGGCACAGTGGCTCACGCCTGTAATCCCAGCACTTTAGGAGGTCAAGGCGTGCAGATCACAAGGTCAGGAGTTTGAGACCAGCCTGAACAACAGGGTGAAACCCCCGTCTCTACTAAAAATACAAAAAACTAGCCAGGCGTGGTGGCACGCGCCCATAACCCCAGGTAATCAGGAGGTTAAGGCAGGAGAATCGCTTGAGCCCGGGAAGCAGAGGTTGCAGTGAGCCAAAACCACGCCACTCCCCCCCAGCCGGGGGAAAAAAAAAGCCCCCTTCAAAAAAAAAAAAAAAAAAAAAAAAAATTGTAATCAATCAACAATAACAACTGAATTCTCTATTAGCAGATCTTTTGTTTGTTTTATCTGAGTGCTAAGGTGTGGTAAGATACAATTTGCCTAAAAAGAAATTCAAAGCTTAAAAAACTCTTGGCTTGAAACTAAAATTAACATCTTAAAATTCCAAGTAAAATCTATTAATAAATAACAAGGCTTTCTGTTAGGGAAAAATCCCAGGGAGGTTAAGTGATTTTTATATATTCCTTGTCTTTTAGTCACAGAACCAAAATGTTTCCATGTGCTTCTAGTTCTAATTCTTTACAATGGCATGGCTGGTGGGTGGGTATAAAAATTTAGCATTTTGTTATTCTTTTAAAAGAAACTTAAAATTGGAAGGGACTGAAAAGATTATCTAACTCCATCTAACTCCAACCACCTCATTTCACAAATAGTGTAGGTTACACTTTTAGAAGAACCAGTTCTTGAATAAGGAATATCTGAGACCAAAGAAATAATCTTAATATACCGTTTGCCGATTTGGTCCCTGATGCAGGCCTAGGTACCGAATGAGGGACTGGATTGGTTCAGTTCTAAGATGGAAGAATTGGGAGCAGTAGATCTAATATCAGAACCAGACCCAGGTTTTGTGGGAGTGAAAGTTACTCAATGTTGGGCTCCTCTTTCAGAAAAATAATACAAAGTCATAAATAAAATGAGGCCTCAAATGTCATATTTACTAGCCCAAGAAATTAGATCACAAGAAGTTAATAGTGACTTAGAGACTGACATACTTTTCTTCTGAGATATCTTCAGTTGGTTTAGCAGAAATGAGTATACAGAAATGCTTTCTGATTCTACCCTGGCTTCCTCTCTCCACCTGGAACAATGGACAACTCCCCAAACTCCCAATATTCATAGGAGCTGGTGCCCATGAAGGCTGTGAATCTTAAGCTTCATTAGCTTCACTGTAAATTCACCTTTGGATAGGACTCCCCATTAGATGCTCATTAAGCCTTTTCAATGAAACTGTCCATTTCAGCAGTCCTAGGCTATGAATTAGGAGATATGAACCTAAGCCCAGGCTCTACAGCCAACACTGTGACACTAAGAAAGTCAATATACCTCTTTGGGTTTGAGTTTCCTCCATGGCTGCAAGACATGTTTGCCAGGGTCTCTTCTAATCATAATACTATTTAATGCTGAATACCTTGGCCTACTGTATCTGTGGTGTTGCCAGTCTTAGTAAATGCTATTGCCATTGTTCAAACTAAGAATTCTGAGTCTTCCTTGACTCTTAGCCATTTCTTCCCTCCAAATGTAACCAATCTCTAAGTTTGTTGTTGTTGCTTGAGGCGGAGTTCTGCTCTTATTTCTCAGGCTGGTCTGCAATGGCGTGACCGCTGCTCACTGCAACCTCTGCCTCCTGGGTTCAAGCAATTCTCCTGCCTCAGCCTCCTGAGTAGCTGGGATTACAGGCACACACCACCACACCTGGCTATTTTAAAAAAATATTTTTAGTAGACATGGGGTTTCGCCATGTTGGCCAGACTGGTCTTGAACTCCTGCCCTCAGGTGATCCACTCACTTCGGCCTCCCAAAGTGCTGGGATTACAGGTATAAGCCACTGCGCCCAGCCAATCTCTAAATTTTATATACCTCTCCCATCTAACTTCTCCTCAACCTGATCTGGGCTGCATCAACTCTTATCCATGCTTCTAACAACTTTTTTTTGAGACCGAGTTTCATCTTTTTGCTCAGGCTGGAGTTCAATAGCAGGATCTCGGCTCACTGCAAACTCCACCTCCTGGGTTCAAGCAAATCTCCTGCCTCAGCCTCCCTAATAGCTGAGATTACAGGCACCCGCCACCATGCCTGGCTATATTTTTGTATTTTTAATAGTGACAGGGTTTTACCATGTTGGCCAGACTTGTCTCAAACTCCTGACCTCAGGTGATCCACTTGCCTCGGCCTCCCGAAGTGCTGGGATTACAGGTATGAGCCAACGTGCCCAGCCTGCTTCCGACAACTTTTCACAGCATCTCATCTTGCTTTCCTCAGGTCACCCTTTACATTGTTGCTGTCAGGGTGTTTTTAAAAATAGCAGTCTAAACGGCTCTCCCCACTCCTTAAAACGTGTCTATGGCCACTCACTGACCTTAAAATAAACTTTAAATTTCAAAATATGACTTCTAAGTAAGGATGGCCTGACTCCTGTGCTCATGTTCAAATTAGATCATTCCAGTGCCCCGTATCCTCTCACAATTCCATGTGAACTAACACGTAATATTGTCTCACTGACACAAGGAACTTCAGTATTTGTTGATCGTCTGACTGAATGACTGTAGTTATATTGATGATGGGCTTTTTCAGGCATTAACAACATGTTTCAGTTACGTGAGCAATTATTATAACTAGCCTCTTGAGTCACATCACCATACCCTGAGAAATTGCAATCTACCGGCATTGCTGTTTTATCAAATTCCAATTTTAGGAATGACATTTGAAATACTTTGGATTTCCTCTTGAAAGCTTAGGCTGATTAAAGGATTAAGTGTTACACATAATTCAATGCTGTGTAACCCTTGTGTGAGGGCCGAGTAGTTGTAAAACATGTCTATGATCTAATCCAAAGGTTTATTGATTTTCTTGTCCTTTCATTCAAGAGTGTTAGCTTTCATGCACAGCTCTGTGGGATTTTTGAAGGTTGGCCAGGACACTGCAGAGATCCACTTCCCATTCTGTCAGTTTCTTCTACTTAGGAAAAGACGGCCCTAGGTCAGTGCAAATGTAACACAGTACAGATTTGGAATCAAAGTCTGAATTCCAGATCTTTTGGCTATTTCCTCTGAGACTCTCACAATTTCTTCCTCTGTGTAATAGGAGCAAGGCTTAATATAGTATGTATGGTGGCAGGGCAAGGGCTAATTCTAGAGGTTGAAAGGGCTGGATTCTGGTTACAGAGCCAATTTTAACACCTTATATCACTTTAGTTAATTCATTTAACCTCTCTTTATTATTAAAGGGGATTGATAACATTAGAATTCCCTAGGCTGGGTGCCGTGGCTTATGCCTGTAATCGCAGCACTTTGGGAAGCTAAGGCGGCTGGATCACCAGAGGTCAGGAGTTTGAGACCAGCCTGACCAATATGGTGAAACCCCATCTCTACTAAAAATACAAAAATTAGCTGGGCATGGTGGCATGTGCCTGCAATCCCAGCTACTTGGGAAGCCAAGACACGAAAATCGCTTGAACCAAGGAGGCAGAGACTGCAGTGAGCCAAGATCACACCATTGCACTCCAGTCTGAGTGACAGAGCGAAACTCCACCTCAAAGAAAAAAAAAAAAATAGAATGCCCCTTCTGGAGATACCATGGTCACAAAGGTGGTTTTCCCAGGGCGAGGCTTATCTACTGCACTCTGGATGTGCTGACCTCTGCGAGTTCCCCAAATGTGGGAAACTCAACTGCATAATTTGTGGTAGTGGGCGACTGTGTTCATGCTTTCCCCTGGTGTGTTTCTGAAACAGAAAAAAGAAGAAGAATTCCCCTTCTAACTGAATTATCATGAACTGACTTTGAGTTTTTATTTGTCATTCTCCTAAGCATTTTTGAATAACAATCTATATACCTTCTCAACTATCATTCAAAGCAATATTTCTTATCTTTCTTCTTTTCTCTTGGCCATAGAGTTTGAGAGTGACTTGCCCAAGATCAGCTAGGTGGGAGGGCTGAGATCTGAACCTGAATAATCTGAGTCCAAAGCTCAGTGCTGTAGACAAGAGTAAACAGATACCTGCTCTCATTATCCATCACAGCTGTGTAGAGACTTACAGAGCTGACAGGTTTGAGTTGAATGTTTTAGAGATGAATTACTATGGGAATAAAGAGAAGGGAACAATCGCTAGCTAGATGCAGGTGGGGACCATTTCAAGCTCTTACAACCAGCTAGGTGCTTTACACGCGGTATGTCATTTAACCCATTCTACAGCACTGGGGAGATGTTTTTGTTGCTCCCTAACAGAAGATGAAAATTGGCTGGGGCTTGGGTAGTACATATTTAATCCTGGAGCTTCTTGGCTTCTCATCTGGAAGCGAGTCCTTGAAGGATGGCTTGTGTTAGCTCTTCTACCATCTGAGCTGAGGGGTCATCTTTGTATCACATTCACTGAGATCTCCGTGGATTCCACAGGCAGAGAGCACAAACCCTTGCTCACCCCTCAGCAGGTATAAAACATGAAGGAGTCATGTTCAGAAAAGAAGAGTGAAACTTCCCAAAAATTTACAACAAAACCATCTGTCTTCTCCTCTGCTAATGGAAGACTTTCTTAAACTGAAAATCACTCCAAAGTCCACAATACAAAGAAAGGAGACTTTCAGTAAAGAAGGTTAAGGAAAGTGGAAACAAATGATACCTGTATTCCATGCGGGAAGTCAGTTGCAAGAATGGATAAGTATGTCCTGGATGCGTCTCACTTTATAATCCCTTAATCCTAAATCAAGACACCAGTGAAACTGAGAAACCCAACACCCTGTCTGCCCCAGAAAATGCAAATCCCCCGGGGAAAGAGCCCACTTGTTTCCTGGCTTTGTGACAGGGCTTGGGGCCGATGTGAATCACTCCCTGCAAAGAAAAAGAGCCATTGCTTCCAACATGGAGAAAGAGTGCAAGGGGATCTTGTAGGTGACTCACGGAGCCCTGGGGGCAGGAGAGACCAGCATGTCTGCTAGAGCTGTCTCCTGCTGCTGCTGCTGCTTGCAGCTCTAGAAAAAAAAAAAAATCTATTTTCTTGAAAATGAAACCTTTTCTTTAGATTTCCTTCAGTTTTTTCCCCCTTAAACCATCTAAGATTAATGTGGCGAAAATAAAACGCCCCACAGGCTGCTTATTTTGACGCTTACTACAGCACATAAAAGTGAAGAATTAGCATGGAATGAATAATTTATTTAGTGCTTTACGTGGTTTTAAACAAATCATTTCCATGAAAGGAATGTGTATTCAAGCAATAAATCACTGTTTAGCACTCTGTCAGGAGGAAAGATACCACTTGGCAGAATTACTGAATGGCAGTGCCTGGCAGGGAGGCAGGCACAATAAAGATAAAGGTGATGTCCTTGCATAAGAGGAATCTGCTTGGATCTAGAATAGGTTGGAGGGAGAGTCCATCATGAGACCCTTTCTTCCATTTACAAAGGTTAAATGAGCACCTACTTGTGCTACCATATTTCATGTTATGACAAGCACAGAGTAACCTGCTATGACATCATAGCTATTGTTATTTATGTTCTGATTGCAATTACTGTGGGCCAAACTCTGGGCCTAAGTGATGGCGATATTCCACTGCAACGAAACAATGAGTTTTTCTCTTAAATTGATCTTTGGGGTCTTTAGATAATTGTATATAATAAGTATTATGATAAAATTGTATGCAAAATGCCTAGTAGGGGGATGGGAATCTAGAAAGGTTTTATAAAGATGGTTTCACTGTATCCAGGCCTATTTAGCCAAAGGACTAGAAAATGTGAAGCACATTCAATACAGAAGTCTTTGTGACACCAGAGGGATGCAAGTGTGAAGCTCAGAGATGTTTGGGTGGAGAGTGAGTGTGGAGAGGTGGTGCAAGTCATCAGGGTGAGGATGGAAATGAGAGAAGGGTGACAGGAAGCTTCAAGAGAGATCCACAAGATGCAGGGTGACGTTCACAGGCTCTAGAGGCTGTGGTCCCTGGAAAAATTCGCCCTAGACACCAGAAATCAGAACCCGATTCAGTCTCCAAAGCAAGGTTTTGAAGCTGTTAATTATCAGCCTTGCTAATTACCAAACCTATCTGCAGAGGAACTACAGGAGGGAAAACTGGTTTAGGTCAAAAGAAAGAAGGACCCTGGTACTCTTCTTAAAATCAAGTCAAAGGTGGAACTGCTTTATTACCCCAGCTTTATGCAGTTTTGAGAATGAAAATGCAATCCAAGGGTTTGTGGAGGTTGGAAACAAAACACTTTTGTGGGAGCTAAACTACCTCAAATTACAAATTTCAAAACATCTCTTCTTTTTTAACTGTCAATGCCACAAACAAAACCCGAGGACTGACACTCACATCAGCAATGCTTGTAGTCCTCCATCACTCCCCGCAACTCCTAACAATTAGTCCAAGCTGATAATTTGTACCACTGACAACACAGAAGGCCAAGGGCTGGGTTTTTACACATCAAGGGAAACAAAACACTCCTATTCTCTCAACTGCTTCAGGGAGTTTCTCAGTTATCTCATTTCCCTCTGATTTAATTAATAATAGTAACAGTATGTCTCCCTCACAGTTTATAGATATCCAAAATTTCCCAACCTTACCTTAAACGGTTTAAATGAGAACAGACTTTCAGTTTCTTTTAGGTAGTTGCAACTTTGCCAACATTTTGCTGAAAGCTGAAAACAACACTTCTGGCTAATAGAATGAAGGTGACAGGCACCGAGAAATGTCATGAATCTGACGCTTCTCATCACCTTAACAATATTTGCTGTTTTATAAAAAAAAAATAAACCATCTTGGTGTCAGCATTTAATTGGGCTCACAGAAAACTCAAAATGTTGTTGGTTCCCAGCCAGCCAGAAATGCTTCACTCTCAGGAAGAAATTAATCAGTGAACAACTTATCTATTGAAGGTTTACTATGTTCAAGGAATTGTTAGTAGACCCTGTGGGAGAAAAAGAGATGCACAAAATGTAATTTCTGCCATGCAGGAATTTACAATCTAGGTAGAATCTGATTGTCACTCTCCTCTTCAGAAACAGTGAAGGTTCCCTTGCCTCTACAGGATTAACTCCTGACTCTTCAATAAGACATCCAAGGTCCTTTGTATACGGCACATTACCTCCTTTCTAGTTTTGTCTATTGCCACTTCTTGCAATTCTGCAATCCTATAATACTGACCTTCTTGGTATTCTTTGAACCACAATGAATGTTCAGGTCCCTGAAGCTTTCTCAATTTCCAATGCACAGCTTAAAAGCCATCTATCTCCTGGCTGGGTGTGGTGGTTCATGCCTGTACTCCTAGCACTTTGGAAGGCTGAGATGGGCAAGTCACCTGAGGCCAGGAGTTCGAGAGCAGCCTGGGCAACATGGTGAAACCCCCGTCTCTAATAAAATACAAAAATTAGCTAGGTGTGGTGGTGTGCACCTATAATCTCAGCTACTCAGGAGGCTGAGGCAGTAGAATCACTGGAACCTGGGAGGCCGAGGTTGTAGTGGGCCGAGATCATGCCATCGTACTCCAGCCTGGGCAACAGAAAG
Organism: Sapajus apella; assembly: GCF_009761245.1. Taxonomy (NCBI): domain Eukaryota; kingdom Metazoa; phylum Chordata; class Mammalia; order Primates; family Cebidae; genus Sapajus; species Sapajus apella. The sequence goes on from NW_022436953.1 coordinate 10,446,229, forward strand.
AGGCTCTGTCTTAAAAAAAAAAAAAAAAAAAAAAAAAAAAAAAAAAAAAAAAAAGCCATCTGCTCCATGAAGCCTTCCCAATCTCTCTCTCTGGGCAAGAAAATGTGTTATTTCATCTGTTTCATTTTTGTTGTAAATGTAAGTTCCGGATACAGGTGCAGAACATGACGGTTTGCTACATAGGTATACATGTGTTGTGGTGGTTTGCAGCACCTATCAACCCATCATCTAGGTTTTAAGCCTTGCATGCATTTGTACTAATCCTCTCTTTCATCTTGCCCCCAAACCCCCAACTAGCTCCAATGCGTGTTGTTCCCCTCCCTGTGTCCATGTGCTCTCATTGTTTAACTTCCACTTATGAATGAGACAGTGCAGTGTTTGGTTTTCTGTTCCTGTGTTAGTTTGCTCAGGATGATGGCTCCCAGCTTTATCTGTGTCCCTGCAAAGGGCATGATATCATTCTTTTTTATGGCTGCATAGTGTTCCATGTTATATATGTACCACATTTTCTTTATCCAGTCGATCATTGATGGGCTGGTTCCATGTCTTTGCTATTGTAAACAGTGTTGCAATAAACATATGTGTGCATGTGTCTTTACAGAATGATTTATATTCCTTTGTGTATATACTCAGTAATGAGACTGCTGGACCAAATGGTATTTCTGGCTCTAGATCCTTGAGGAATCGCCACACTGTCTTCCACAAAGGCTAATTTACCCTCCCACCAACAGTGGAAAAGCATTTGTTTCTCCAGTTTTGCCAGTATCCATTGTCTCTTGAAATTTGTAATGATCACCTTTCTGACTGGCATGAGATAGTATCTCATTGTGGTTTTGATTTGCATTTCTCTAGTGATCGGTGATGAAGAGCGTTTGTTGGCCGAATAAATGTCTTCGTTTGAGAAGTGTCTGTTCATATCCTTTGCTCACTTTTTCCATGGGGTTTTTTTCTTGTAAATTTGTTCAAGTTTTTTGTAGGTTCTGGATATAAGCCCTTTGTCAAAGGGTAGATTGCAAAAATTATCTCCCATTCTGCAGGTTGTCTGTTCATCAGAGCGAACAGACAATCATCTGTGCTTCTTTAGTATCATGTTTCTATTATGGCTGAAGCAAATTACTTTCATTATTTGTTTAACCTGTGTCATTCACAGACAGAATTTGTTCCCACTAAATTTTGTTTTGTTTTTATAATTTTTTGTGCTACGACAGAACCTGACATAAAGAAAGCACCAGTATATATCCTCAATGAACAATTATACAATATACAAATATGCATCTTTTAAATATGAGCCCATATGGGATAAATGAGATTATTTGTGCCAGAATACCAGCAACCTTGACACATAGTAGGGCTTCAATAATAATTTCTTTAATCCAAATCATAAATGCCCACTGAATATCAAAGAATGGTGAACTGAGAATTGCTCTGTAGAATGGCAACACACTCTTTAAAATGTCAGAGTTCTAGTGAGCATGATATGTTTGTGGTTCATCATTTTAGCCAGCCTGGTTGGAGATCACAATGGTGTTAGAAAATACTACTAGAAAGAGACAGGATGGCATTTGTGAGTGGTTTCTAATTCCAGGCTAAGAAATCCCTAGAAGTCTTTATGTGTATGATAAAGTATGGAAAACGATTATAGATTTTTGAGCACAGGGGTGATACATACAGTACTAGAAATACAAAGTTTAATCTGACAGATATGTAGGGCATAGATTAGCAGGTTATTAAAGTTTTTCTTAAAAGAGTAAATAGTAAGTATTTTAGGTTTGTGGACCACAAAATGTTTGTCATAACTACTCAGTACTGCAATTCTATCACAAAAGCAGCTATAGACAATATGTCAACAAATGGCATGAGTATGTACCAAATAAAACTTTATTTACAAAACAGGCAATGAGCCAGATTTGTCTGCCAGGCTGTAGTTTGCCAACTCCCGGACAAGAGAAATAAGTGGTAGAGAAGACATTTAAGAATCTATTCAAATGTACTAGTATAAAATTTTGGAGGCTTGACCCAGGGTGGTAGGAGTTTTAAATGGAGCCAAAAAAGAAAAAAATGTTAAAGGAAAAAAAAAAAGGGTGAATAATTGCATACTTTATGAGAAAAGGTAAAAGAATGTACGATAACTTTTCATGATTTTAAACAAAGAGAACTGGAGGAGTAAAGGCACCTTTGACAGGCAAGGTCTTCTTAGTTACCCACACTAGAGAAACTTCCTTAGGACGTTTGGAAGACGACAATTTGCAAAGATGTGCAAGTGGAACCCAGAGTCAAGATAATCATAGAATTCTAGAGAATTTTGATGCTACAGGGGAATTTAGAGATGATTTAGTTCATTTTATATTTTATCAGATGACCTGACCAGCAAACAACAGTGTCCTCAATCATGTTTGGGTTGTCCCACACAATATTAGTCCTCAGTATGTTTCTAAAACAAAGTGACTCAGTCCAAAAAAAAAAAAAAAACACTTGGATGATCTGGAAGCCCTGGCTTACATTCCCACATAACAAAATTAGCTGGAAGAGTGTGGCAGCTACCCTCTGCTTGAAGGATGAGGGCTCTCCATTCAGTCATGGAGCGCTCTACCATCACTCATGCGGCTCTCTCAGTCATTTAAGTTTGCATGGGCTGATTTCGATGCACACGCTGATTTTGATGCGTAGGCTGTGGAGTCAGGCTGCCAGGCTGGTACCCTGACTCTGCCACTGTGGGAGGTAAGTTAACCTCTAAATGCTCCAGTTTCCTCATCATGAAAGTATAGAATATTGTCAGCTCCTACCTCATAGAATTATGATGATGATTAAGTGAAATACTGTATGTAAAGCTCAGCCACATGGTAGTCCTTCAAATGTTAGATATTGTGATTATATCATGATGGTGAATGAAAGCTTTTAAAAAGTTAAATTGCCCAAGTCCACACTGGCAGTTGGTGGCAGATCCAATAACAGAACTCATTTCTCATGAATCTAGAGCAATTTCCAAAACCCTGAGCATATTCCATCAGAAATACACTGAGGTTTATTTGTAAAACCTAACCAAGACATGCCCTGAACCAAGAAGGAAAACAAACAAAAAAAGCAAATCAGAGATGATGTTGGGCCAACGTGTCTTACTGGGTTATTCCCAAATATAGCACACTGGAACAAACATAATAATTGTATGTCTGTGATCTACTTGTTTGCCAAAGCCACATAAAGGAATTATAAACACTTCTTCTACCATTGGTAGCAGAGTAAAAATGAGGCCATATATTAAACAAAAGTCTGGTGACTTTTAGTTGCATTCTATCCTGGAGGACAGTCGTAGCTAGAACACTGGCAAAAATACCCTGGAGCAACTCTGTCCTGTTCATCAATTCTCAGTCCCTGCCCGTTTCAAAAGTGGAAGGGAAAAAGTGCTAAGTCAACCAACTTTCACTAATTAGTTCTCTCTATCTGGTGACTGTAAATCAATGACAAGCAAACTTCTCATACCTTCACCCAGGCTGAGACGTTTTTCTGCCAGTCACCATCTTATCACTCTGCCTGTAAGTGGCCTTGCTGAGCTCTGTCTGAATCGCATCCAGTGTTCCTGTTACATATATATATTCCTTCTTTTCTGCAGCATACAAGAAAATATGCTGGCGGTAGCTGTTTGTAATAAGCTGAAAGTTTCGTGAGACCAACTCTAATGCAAAGGTCATTTTTTAAGCTGTTTATAGATTGCAATTTGTAAGGTTATAATGTCACATGCTGTCAATAATTCAAAGTGGAGAATTACAACTGTTAACAGGTCATCAATTCTTCATTCTTCTCCTTCCACACTCATTCCCCGAGGGGCTTTAATTTATTTCATTTAAGCTTGACTCCTTGAACTTTGAACCTAAGGTTTCATTTGTTTATGTTGGAAAAAAAAAATAGATGGCACAATGCAAGCAATTCCTTAACAAGTTTCAAGGGATCTGAACCAATAAAAAAAATCACAATTTAGATAGGAATGATTCAGAAAGTCTATTTTCCAGGAGTGTAGTGTTCTAGAAAATGTGTTTATGTTGTCAGTATGCAAGAGGCTTAACTTGCCCCTCCCTCCAGATAAATAAATAAATAAAACAGGAAGGCAATGTTGCTGAAAACACTGAATGCTGAAAGCTAACGGAGTTTCAATCTGTTTGCAAGAATGCATTTGTGGTAATTGTGTGCCACCAGGAGTCTATCCAAAGGCTTTCTTTGGGAGAGTAATTAAATCTGAATTCCAGTGCAATTGTGAATGCTGAGCTTGTTGCACCTGGCTTTTTGAGGTGAAAAACTTTGAGTGTCTGATGAGAGCTATGGATGTAACATACACCCCTTCTAATAAACGCCAGCTAGAAACAAAATTCTGGGAAAACCTTCTGAAGTTCATTTATTTAACTCTAGGTAAAGAACTTCAGTTATAGAGATGCAGATGATCTTTCTCATACAACCGACATTCTTTCAAAATAGAACACAGAGGCAGATGATGTAATCTTTTCCCTTGGGTACTTATAATCTCAGAGGACTCAAAAGAATAACTGATTTTTCATCTTTGAGGGCTTTTTTCTCATCTCCAACAATGACCTGAGGCATACTAAAAAATGGTCGTGCTCAGGAAAATAACCAATATCCAAAAGAAGACAGTGGGACAGGGCTCTCCATTACATTGCCAAGGAGCACAGAACAGACTGTTTTGTTGTTTGTTCCTCCTGTCCCTTTCCTGTGAATGCCCTCCCAGCTACTCCATGCTCCTGGTGTCTGGGGTTTGAAGGTCTCATGGATCACCTACGAGAAGCCCAAGAAATGGCGTAAGCCCAAAACATCTATTGTGGGTTCCTGCTTTTGTGGAGTTCCAAGTTCCAGGTCATCAAGAACCAGGCATCAAAACATCAGCTAAGGCACAGTAATTTTTTCTGTTAAGGATTTAGGTACCTAGGAGTTGTCAGGTATAATTTAAAAAATTGGAACATAGGCTTCAATTAGATTGTGTAGAAAAAGTTGAATTAGATTCTTTAACCAGAAGAAAGGCCATTACTGAAATCTGGTGAAAGAAAATATAATCTTTAGACTCAACCAAGACTTAATGCCTATGATTTTCACTGCGCTGACGTGTAAGGATAATATTAATTTGTATGTGTGTGTTTACATACAGCTAAGTAAATATTGACATAGAGAAATTGCTAAGAAAATTGTACTTCTGCCTTCCATGGTAAGGATACTTTTTCAACATACTGTATATTCATTAGCCAAGACAGCTTAGCTCGAGATTTCACAGTATGTTAGTCCGTGAAATGCAGAAATGTAAACAGAGAACTGTGCCCAGTTTCAAAGATGACAAGCTGGTTTAGATTTTAAGGGGGAGTAGGGGGCATATGTCTTTCATCAGACTATTACCATTTCCAGAAATCTACTTGAACTCGATGTTTAAGAACAATATCTTTTCAAGGCATTCAACTGTTAAGACAAACTCTCTATTGCTTTGAGTTTCTTATGGATTTGACTTTGCCCTCAGTTCCTTAAAGGGATCAGCACCACAGGTAAAAGATACAGCCAGGATGATTAAATATTCTAGAAACAACAAAGCTTTAGCTTGCAAATTGCAGTTAACTAAAACTGCATTCCAAAATTATCAGAATATTATCAGTTCAAAATTCACCCATATTAACATGTTGCTCTCCTAGTGTTAATCTCTTAAGAACAGAAAAATAACCAAATAAAGAAGATTTGATTAGTCCTGAAGGCAGCCTATTCAGAGCTTTTTGATACCAGAGATCTTATTATACTCCCCTTATATAACAAGTGCCTAGTTTCCTGGCACAGAGATTTGATAACTGTTGATCAAATGAATGAAATACCAAAGGTGCTAAGAACAAAAGACATGCAAATGAGTGTTGATTTTTAAATACTTATTTTGATATCAATATACAGCTTATTTTCTCATTATCTCAGAGGAGGATATACATATATATATATATATATATGTATAAAAAGCCAGGTGCAACAAGCTCAGCATATATATATATGGAGAGAGAGAGAGAGAGAGAGAGAGAGTTGCTACTATTTACAGTTATACTCTACTATTATTTTCTTATATACTATACCTTATAGGAAGTAGACAACCTAATGTATAGAATTCTAAAATCAGAGGAAATGGTTCTTCTCTTTCCATAGGACAATGAGGACCCTATCAGCACTGCTTTTATTCTGTGATGCAATAATTGAACACAGTCAGCTATCGAAGTAAGAAGTGCTTCCTATTTCCCAAGGATTTGTCTTCTTCACTACTAGGGGTTCCATAAGCAACACTGCCCATGGTCTCTGAAACCAGATTCTGCCCGTATTTGTAGCCATTCTAAGGAATAGTGTTCCCTGGTAAAGATTTAAGTTGCTACATATGTTGCCATCTGTGCTGATTTTACTACAAAACACTAAATTGAAGAACTTAACACAGAACAGCAGCAACAGCAAAACTGAAGTCTAAATCACCTAAACCATGGCAATTGTGGGAAATTTTCTAGCGGGGCTGCATAATTCTTGGTCCCTTTAAGTTGTCCAGAGCTTTAATGGCAACTTGTAAAGGTCACACCTAACTTGGTATTCCTAAGTATGTCGATAATTAGCAAGAAAGCCCGTGAAATATTTTAAAGAAACTCCGGTTATTAAAAAATTTTAAATGTGGGAACTAATAGCTTTTACTAATTCCTGGGTTAATGGAAATTAACAATACACATTATGTATCCCAGAACTTGGACCACATATTTTATAAGGCTGACATATTTTAGTCAGTTATAAAAGGGAACCATAAAGACAAGGACAACCTACTGAAGTATCTCAATAATCAGAAAGTCAGATTTTAGAAGACAGCATGGCATCTTAAAGGTGAGAGTGATTAGTTTATATTTTTTACATATTTCTGCCAGGGACACAATCTTATTTACCAACTCACAAGCAAACTGCCTAACAGATGTCTAAAGCATTTCTGATTCCTTTGCAAAACTTTAGACAGAGCTAAACAAACTTAATTTCTCAAAATTAAACAGTGATTACCATCTTAATTGTAAAAGTTACTATTGTCCCCATCATTTGTGTGGTAAAGGGTATGAAATTAGATTTAATCTTTATAGACACATACTTATATACTTATTTCACAGCTGATTTCAATCTTGAAACCTCATGAACACAGGAATATGATGAAAACATTAAACACGAACCACCTTCTAATTAAGTTGTTGAAAAATATAGGGTAAGCAGGTGGGGCATGTTGACTCACTCTTGTAATCCCAGCACTTTGGGAGGCTGAGGTGGGCAGATCACCTGAGGTCAAGAGTTCGAGACCAGCCTGACCAACGTGGTAAAAACCCCCTCTCTACTAAAAATATAAAATTTGCCGGGCATGGTGGCATGCGCCTATCATCCCAGCTACTCAGGGGGCTGAGGCAGGAGAATCACTTGAACCTGGGAAGTGGAAGTTGAAGTGAGCTGAGTTTGTGTCACTGTACTCTGACTGGGGCCACAAGAGTAAAACTCCATCTAAAAAAACAAAAATAGAGCAGGCAAATCATATATTGTCAGAGTTCTATGATTGTCATGCGTGTCTTCCAATGACTCGTGAGTAGGAACATTACATGAAATGTCATAAACCATGTCGAAGTTATCAGAGCCCTCTGATTTAAAATTACAAAGCAAATTTTTTCTCTTATAAAATATACCCTTATATCTTATACTACACAGAAAACCCGGAATTATTTATGCTCAAAAGCACTCTCAATGCCTTGAAGAAAAGTATGGAAAGAGGGAAGGAAGTGAATGCCTGCAGAGTGTCACCTATGTGCCAGCCAGCATGTGAAGTCTGTTCATGTACTATTATTTCACTAAGCTTTCACAACAGCCCTTCAGTTATTGGCAATCTTATAGATGATGAATATGTGACATAGAGAGTCCCTTTCCCCAAGGGTTCAGTCATTAAGCATAAGACACAGGACCCAATCCTTGTCTATCTCTTCATGGATCTAGTATGCGCCTTCCTTTCACATGCTTGTGTTCTACTGATGATCATGATGTAACAATTAAAAGTTAATAATCAAGGCCAGGAGTGGTGGCACGCACCTGTAGTCCCAGCTACTCGGGAGGCTGAGGGAGGAGAATCACACGAACTCGGGAGGTGGAGGTTGCAGTGAGCAGAGATCACGCCACTGCACTCCAGCCTGGTGACAGAGTGATACTCCGTCTCAAAAAAAAAAAAAAAAAAAAAAAAAAAAAAAAAAAAAAAAAAGTTGATAATCAAACTCATATTAGGTAACAGTCATATCGAAAATGAATTTTGAAAAAATGAATACTATGAATACTGTCATATCTAAAATAAATTTTGAAACAATGAATACCAGGAGCTTGATTATGATATGGCTAGATGTGGGTTCCTTTATATCTCTATTAAATGTTTAAGTTTTTAAAAATTTGTGAACTTTTAACATATACATGATATAGTCATGCATGTCATGTATATACATATATGTATAACCTATATATACACATACATATGTACAGCAAATATATATACAAACACACATATAAAAAAATACATGCTAAAAATCACCAAATTTGGTTTAAAAATCTTACATACTTAAGAAGCTCAGCAAACCCCAAGTGGGCTAGATGTAAAGGAAACCATACAGAGCCATATCATGGTCAAACTGCTTAAAACAGTATTCATTACTTCCATAATTCATTTTATACGACTGTTACCGAATATGAAGATGATTCTTAAGAATATATATACAACCATATGCGGTGTGTGTGTGTGTGTGTGTGTGTGTGTGTGTGTGTGTGTGTGTAACTTTTTTATACCCCATCTCTCTCTTTTTCCTTTCCGGTACTCTATGTACACAGGTTGTAAATTGCTTTATATTTTCTCATGGGTCACTAAGGCTCTGTTTATTTTTTGACTTATTTTTTTCTCTTTGTTCCTCAGATTGGATAATTTTTATTTGTCTATCTTCAAGTTTAATGACCTTTCCTTACAGTCTCCATTCTGCCCATTCAATAAATATTTTCATTTCAGATAGTATGTTTTCACTCCTGGAATTTCTATTTTGCTCTTCTCATGGTTGTTGTCATCTTTCTTCTGTGACCCCCGTCTATTCTCTCATCTTTTCCTTCAAGCCCTTAAACATATTTACAACAGTTGCTTTAAGTCTTTGCTGTTAGCTCTATCAACTGGGCCAACTTCAGGTTGGTTTTTCTTGGTTACTTTTCTCCTTGACAATAGGTAATACTTTCCACTTTCTCTGTATGACTAGTAATTTTTGACTGTTCATCAAACATTACTGACGATGTTGCAAGGAACTGGATCTTTTCTTCTTCTGAAGAGTTTTTTCACTCCTATTAGGCTTTTACAAAATTACTGGCTGAATGGCTCACACTTGTAATCCCAGCACTTTGGGGGGCCAAGGAGAGTGGATCACTCGAGGTCAGGAGTTCAAGACCAGCCTGGCCAACATGGTGAAACCCTATCTCTACTAAAAAGACAAAAATTAGCGGGGCTTGGTGTTGGGCACCTATAATCCAAGCTACTCAGGAGGCTGAGGCAGGAGAATTGCTTAAACCCAGGAGGTGGAGGTTGCAGTGAGTCAAGCATGCCACTGAACTCCAGTCTGGACGACAGAACAAGACTGTCAAAAAAAAAAAATAAAAATAAAATAAAATAAAATAAAATAAAATAAAATTACTGGCTGACAAACTGATAAACTGGAACACTGGAACATGTAGAGGCTTAGCTTTACACTTTTTTGGATTTTCACTTAAGCCTTCTGGAAAATTCTTTTATTCTGGTATATAGTCTTTATTTGTAAGGTGTGTTTTAATGGAAGACTTGGGTACTTACTAAGCTCCTTTAAGATGGCAGAATTCAAACTCCAAAGTCTGTTTCCCTGCAGTGACCAGAAACTGAAATCCTTTCTCAGCTCTTTCAGTCTTAACAGCAGTTTCTATCTGCTGCTCCTTAGAATTCACGAATCAGCAAGTATCTGATGCAGATTTTGAGGTTCTAACTTCCATGGCTTCTTCATTCTTGGGACTTCTCCACAATCTCTAGCCACTTTGGAAGCCCCAAGTTCTACCCATGGACATCTTGTATACTGCAGCTGTCTTCTTGATGCACAGCCACCCAATGCCTTATGGACCCGTGAGTGCCCTCAGAGGAGAAACTGTATGAACATAGTTCCCCCTCCAGCGGTTCTCCTCTCTCATGGGTTAGATCCCTTTCGGTTTCTGTCTGTTGTTGATCTGTCTCCAATGCCTTCAAACATATTTTCGTCTTCCTCAGAATGTATAATTATTATCTGCAGAAAACCTAGTAATAAACTGTTCCAACGTCATTCTGGAGCTCCTTCTTAAAATAACAACTCAGTCTTTTTCAAGTGCTATCTACTTTCTTAACCCTATTTTAATTAAGATAATTATTATATCACAAAATCACTTGCTCAGTTATGTTATAGGAAGATTTTTCTTTGCTTTTCTGAATTTACCCAAGGTGAATTCCCTCAGGGCCAACTTTAACAAAAAGTGATAAAAACAGAAATATACCGATCCTGTTATAGTAAAGTCCATTTTACCAGACGTATCTTCCTCTCTCTCACTGTATTACAGAAGAATATGGCAAGCTATCAATCTGCCATTTCTTCCTGTGCCCCGTGACTTTTCTGTATTGTGTCAAATTAAGCCATCAAAAGAAGTAGTGGGGAAGGCAGATGCTGATCTCTATCTTACCTGCCAAATTTGGACAGCAGCTTTATTCTATAAATTAAGAATCACACCACACCCACTTTTACCTGGGGAGCAAAGGAATCTAGCCACTTACTTCCAAGTTCTAAAATGGTGGTGGATTTAAAATTATTATTTTTTTCAGATGTGTAGCCAGAAAAAGGACAGCTGATAAGAAGGCTGGTGGATGAAAAATATATTATCTCTGGCTAAGGTAGAATGCTTAACAATAGTTGGAATTAGAGGGTTGAGAATTACACCAGTCTCTCAGTTGGACTTCTTAGTGTCTAAGAAAATCTGCCTCCTTCTGGAGAGAATCCTGTATCTAGTGAGCTACTGGGCCAAAAAGTGGGTAAAAAATTTTTTTTTTTTTTTTTTTAAGAATTCTGCAAGAAGGTCACCTTTTAAGGCTAGTGTGAGACAGCTCCTAGAAAGCTTTTGACTGCCTTTCCTGAATTATACACTTGCCTGATGCCTGGGAATAGATAGAACAGAAAAAATGCATTAATATTTAACACTCACATAGCACTATAAATGGTTGTAATGCTCTACAATAAATAAAAAATCAGTTCTCAAAATGTGCCTTCTTAACACAATTGTAACATTGAAATATCTTCAGAATTTGTAATAATCTCCGGGGGAAAAAGGTAGAAGTCCCATCACTTAAAACTGTAGTATGTTAAGCAAAGTGGTGGTGAATATTGTATAATACATAATCTGGTACTGATGAGACAAGGATCAGACTTCCCTAGGAGGGCCTTTTTTCCTTTAATTTAAATCGTGTTAGAATACTGCAAGTGCCAGCTGGGCATGGTGGCTCACATCTTTAATCCCAGCACTTTGGGAGGCTGAGGTGAGCGGATCACAAGTTCAGGAGTTCGAGACCAGCCTGACCAACATAGTGAAACCCTGCCTCTACTAAAAATACAAAAAAAAATTAGCAGAGTGTAGTGGTATACACCTGTAATCTCAGCCACTCAGGAGGCTGAGGCAGGAGAATCGCTTGAACCCAGGAGGTCGTGGTCCCGGTGAGCCAAGATTACACCACTGCACTCCAGCCTGGGTGACAGTGCAAGACTCCATCTCAAAGAAAAGAATACTGCAAGCGCCTTCCCCAAAACTCCCCTAGAGGCTATCTCCTTTGGCAGTACCCCGATTCTGCCAAGTCTGCTAACAGAAGTAACCTTGATGTATAGGAATTTAACTCTCACTCCTTTTCTCCACTGCCCATCTTCAAGTAGGGTCTGTTCCTTGTTTCCATTCAGCAAGGCACTTTTGGCACTTTCAGGTCCACTCATTATGCAATTTTCCCACTAGTCTTTCCACTTTCCAATCCCCATCCTCTCTTCCTTCTTGCCTAGGGCTTTCCAGTTGCAGCAAGAGGGAGGCGCTGTGCCCCTTCATTTATATAACCCATTCCAAAGTAGAATGTCTCTTTATATACCCAAGTTTTCTTAATTCTGCCTGATTCATCTTGCTATTAATGTTAAAGGTCAGTTTTGAACAGGTGAAAACAAGGGCCACCTTACAGACATTTCTTTTGCAATGAAAACACCTCTGGGGTAGTATGAAGTTTTCCTTTTTAGATGACCTCTCAGAAGCAAGTAGCAAGAGGAGACTGTTACTCTCCTCACATACCTGATTCAGTCATGATCTAACCAAAGCAAACATTTACCCTATTGTAAAAACAAGTCCTTCTTACAGATTTGGAAGTCTACTGCTATTTTAAATTATTCTCTGTGTGTGTGTGTGTGTGTGTGTGTGTGTGTGTGTGTGTGTGTGGTCTCGAAGTCCTGACCTCCTTATCTGCCTGCCTCATCAAATTTTTCTCTTTTGGAGATGGAGTCTTGCTCTGTTGCCCAGGTTGGAATGCAGTGATGTGATCGCGGCTCACTGCAACCTTTGCCTCCCAGGTTCAAGTGAATCTCAAGGAATTACAGGTGTGTGCCACTGCACCTGGCTAATTTTTATATTTTTAGCAGAGACAGGGTTTCACCATGTTAGCCAGACAGTTCATGAATTCCTGACCAAGTGATCTGCCCACCTCAGCCTCCCAAAGTGCTGGGATTACAGGTGTGAGCCACCAGGCCTGGCCAAATTTTTCTTTCTTCAGAATGAATGCTGCTACTTTTGTCATGATGTATGATAGTACACATCACAAGGGCAAATGGGGATCAAACGTTTGTAAGTAAGAATGACAGGACTTAAGGAGATCGGAGAAAATGTCGGCCTTCATCTGCCATTTTCCATTTCTACCTGTATCCCATTCATTTTACGTACATGTATATAGTTAATGAATAAGGTCCACTTCTGAAAAATTGAGTACACTGTTAAAATAGGCAAAAACCCACCAATTAAAGTAAAATGATTGCAATCTCATTAAAAGAGCTTGTAACTTAAGAAAATGTATAAACATTTGTTTTAATTGAGGCACGCTACCCTTTGGCAAAATGAATCATGATTTTAAAATTTGTGCTTTTCACAGTTATAATAGTGGCTAAAATAATCCTGCTTAAAGGGAGCCTCATACATAGCCATTGGTTACTGGAGCTCGGTTCTTCTACATCACATTGAAAAGAAAGCTGCCACTTTTTCACCTGTTCAGTATTCCATGAGACTAACTAATCTGAATTATGCTTATGTCCACCCTTTTGTCAAATACCAGGTACAGCGTAGAACTTCATGTTCCACTGTCTTTGACTTACAGTTTATATTTGACATGGAAGGCCCTCGGGATACAGGAGAGCTTTCCATCCACACCCATGCCTATTCAGCACATGTTCTAGCAGTGAGAGTGTTATTTCAGCTTTCATGTTTTCTGGTTGCAGAAGTCAAATGGCTCCATAATTCTCCCCAAGGTGACATGTTTGACAAGCTGGATAGGAAGATGACACCCATATCCTTGCCTTTCTATTTCTCAAATAAATGAAACTAAAACATGAAACAATGAGAACGCCTCTAGTTGGATTTAACTGGTGAGCTGGGCTGAGCTATTTGAAAGTGCACAGATCTTAATTATAGTGGGCAATTCTTACTTGAAAACTGATTTTCTCTGAACAGATCTTCTCTGTGTGGGTCCCCTACTTACACCTGCCAGCTCCACTGACAAAAGTAGTTATGCCTTTTGAAAAAGGGTCAACAGAACCAAGAAAGGGCAAATCCATGATTTTTGGCTTTGACTATCACCAATAATTATCTATTTTTGATTAAAAAATTATTACTCCTGGAACAGAGCTGGATTTTAACTCCCAGGTACATTACAAAAATCACTAGAAGGGGGAAAGGGAAAAGAATAGGGAGAAAGAGAGAAAACAGGGAAAGAGGATAGACAAGAAAGGAGGTGGATGAAGTTGAGGTTGTATAAAGTCATTTTTGCATTTTTCTTTTGTAGCTTCATTTTAGAACTATGTAAACGTCTCATTAATTTCTACATTTAGAATCTGATTCCGAGAGTAAAAGTAAATTACTCTTTTGGGTCTTTTTTATCTCCACTTCCACCAGTGACAGATCTGAAAAAGATGAAATACTTTATCCAATTAAACTCTGCATGTTATAATGTGACTCACTGTGAATACTGCCTCAAAAACTTAAGAGTGAAGAGAGATATGGAAAATAAAAAGGTGAAGACTGAGCAATCAACGCAGGATCACAATGGACAAGCTGTTGGATGCTTATTTGTATTTACTTCTCATTACACACATCTCTCAAGCACTGTTCTGCATTAGCTTAAAAGCACAGGCATGGGTAAAGGAGCCCCTGGCTTCTATATATGTGCCCCAATAGTCACAGTGCTCAGACTTCCTCTCCTAATCATCACAATGAGGAATTGGAGTGATCTTCTGCATAAGCTCAAGCCAGGAAAATAGAGTCTGATTTTGGACTTATAAGCAACAGATTATGATAGAGTAAAAAAAACACCATACATTTACTAAAGTTATTTCCAAGATGGAAAATCTATAGGTAGCTCCTAATTTTCTGTATTGCACACCCCCTTTTTCTAGTCAACACTAAAATCCAGGTAATTCCTTTTATTTTAGGAGATGGAGTCTTGCTCTGTTGCCCAAGGTACTGGAGTACAGTGGCACAATCAGAGCTCACTGCAGCCTTGAACTTCTGGGCTCAAGCGTTCCTCCCACCTCAGCTTCCCTAGTAGCTGAGACTATAGGTATAAACCATAACACATGTCTAATTAAAAAAAAATATATATAGAGAGATGGGAGCTTGCTATGATGCCCAGGTTGGTCTGGAACTCTTGACCTCAAGCAATCCTCCATCTCAGCTTCTCAAAGAGTTGACATTACAGGCATGCACCACTGCACCAGGTCTGACTAATTTTTCATAGGGCTTTCATGTCAGGTTTAGATACTGTATCTTGAGTCAACATTCTAAGCACCTCTTTAGATGCCCAAGTAGTAGAGCCGGAAGCCCTGCCCATACATCTCTTTTCAGGAAATCTTTGTGTGGTAGACTCCTCACTTGCTTCCGTTTGTGATATCAGCTTTACACAAACCTGCACTGGTGGTTTTTATTATATCTCAGTGCAAAGTATAGTCACACTTTAATATGACTCTCAAAGCGGCCCTGTTACTTTTTATTAGTCCCATTTTACAGGTGATAAAATTGAGGGGCAAAGAGATAAATGACTTAACTATTAAGGACACAAAGGAAATGACAGAGGCTGATCTCTGAGTTAGAATTTTTGACTTCTAGAAGAGTACACAGGAATTTTTAAAAAATTATTCTCCTAAAGCTAAAAATGGGAGAGTACTTTATTCATTCTGTAACAAGTATTAGGTCAAATCTGGAACAGTATCATATCCCAAAGTTCACAGTTGAAACTGTCAACACTGTTTGCATGTATATGTAAAAGGAAATAAACACCCTTTTAAAAGTTGAAAAGCAACGAAGTAAATTTTATTTTTCCAAGGATGTAACATAAAGAAGGGAAAACTTCATATATAGAAGGGAAAATGAGGCCAGGTGTGATGGTTCACACCTGTAATTCCAAAAGTTTGGGAGGCTAAGGTGGGTGGACTGCTTGAGTTCAAGAGTTTGAGACCAGCCTGGGCAACATGGTGAAACCCTGTCTCCACCAAAAGTACAAAAAATTAGCCAGGCAAGATGACACTTGCCGGTAGCCCCCGTTACTCGGGAGGATCGCTTGAGCCTTGGAGTTGGGAGACTGCAGTGAGTCAAGATTGTGCCACTGCACTTCAGTGTGGGTGACAGAAGGGAAAAAAAAAAAGGAAAAGAAAGAGAAAATGAGAAGCAAACAAATTCTTAATTCATAGTCTTAGTAAAAACAATAAACTCACTTTGCTATTAATATAGGCCCATTAAAACTAATTCAATCTAGTCCGGAGGACTTTCAGGAAACCTGCATGATACTGAAATTCTCCTATCTGCAGGACTGGAGATAGGAGAATTTTTTTTTGGGGGGGGGGGGTGAGGGGCAGCTGTTTATGTAAAATGACTACAGCATGACAAAAATCTGTCTAGAATATGCTGAATGTCTCAGAAATCAGGAATCAAAGAAAGTAATATGATCAAGTATCTGTTTCTCTACCAGTATATGTTACTATTAAGTATGTAATTCATTGCTAAGTAATCCGGGAATTAAGAAAATAGGATTATACCATAGAAGTATCAAACAAGGATGGCATAGATACAATTATAGCAATCAAACCATATTTAAGCCAGCAGAGAGTTTGGAAAAGGACTCTGAAACCATTTTTTTTCCTTGAAAATGCTATCAATTTCAATGGCAATTTTGATTTTAGCAGCTGATTAAAACTATTTCAGACAGAGGTCCATGCCACTGAGCTGTTTTTGCCCTTAAGTAAAAGTAATGGTTCAGATTCAATTTAAATTCTTCTGGCAAATGTGCTACTTAGCATTACTTGAATGTGAAAATACTGGTAAAGGTTTAACAACTCAGGATATAAAATTCTGAAATGGTGCTGAATATTTCTGAAGAGAAGAAGAAGATGAAGAGGCAATAACTCATTGACAGCAAACTGGCTTAGGAGTTGACAGTTCCTAGAGGCAGGTACCAAAATGTATTTTGCCCTTGCTGTCCACTCTTTCTGCACCAAAAGCAAAGCGAACCTATCCATCTCTCTCATAAAAATTAAATGGAAACCATGTCAATAGAATGACTATTAGCAATAACTGAAAGGAGGAAAATAAAACACATATAGGAGAGTGGATATTAGCAGTTAAAAAGTAAGAATAGAGTAATAGAGAATAGAAGAACAGCCTTAGAAATGAGTTTGAATAAAAAGGTACTGCATCTGTCTGGGTGGACAGGAAAAGTAACAGGATTTGTTCAGCAGGTTGTATTGTTTTGTTCTGTTTGGTTGTTTCTGCTATGCCCTGGCATGGATTATCAAAGTGAAGCTACCTCTAGGCTATGCTACAAATTAGGAATGTATTAGAAAAAAAAAATCTTGGGTGGGCACGGAATTTCACGTTCACTTCGCTGGGTGAGATGTATGTTCATTAAGTTATCTGAAGTGGTTTTGTTTTGTTTTGTTTGAGACAGAGTCTCACTCTGTCACCCAGTCTGGAGTGCAGTGGCACGATCTTGGCTTACTGCAACCCACACCTCCTGGGTTGAAGTGATTCTCCTGCCTCAGCCTCCTGAGTAGGTGGGATTACAGGTATGTGCCATCACGCCCAGCTAATTTTTGTATTTTCAGTAGAGATGGGGTTTTACCATGTTGGTCAGGCTGGTCTCGAACTCCTGACCTCGTGATCCACCTGCCTTGGCCTCCCAAAGTGCTGGGATTACAGGTGTGAGCCACTACGCCTGGCCGGAAGTATTGCTTTTCTAATGCATCAAATTGCTCTTTTCTTCCTGTTAGGGCTGCATGGGAAGTTGAGCTCTGACACTGCTCAAAAAATATTAGTCATGGTAGGAACAGTAAGCAATTGCAGTGGCAGTCATAGTGACAGAAGCAGCAACAATAATGCAAAGCTGAAAGATAATTTTTGAAAAAAGGCAAAACCATGATTCTCATACAGGCATAAAAAGGATATGGGTTAAAGATTTTACTTATAACAAGGGAACCTGGCAAATGTTGTGACTAGTCAAAGGGAAGTTCAAAAAGCATCACTTTATACAGATTAAAAGAATGTAGAAATGAATGTACAAATGCAGGCAAAACTACTTGGGGTCAGGAGAGTCAACTGAGCTTCCATAGGATGGAACAGAATTTGCTTGTCTATAGCTAATGAATACTTTGCACTGCTATCATTCATCTACAATTTAAAGAATCATCAAATAGCTTTCATAAATCAGGAAACTACCAGAAGGGTGTGCTAAAGACAATGTGTATTTTTCTGCCGAGGCACATTTTCTCCCTATACCAGTGAAGTATTTGAGCTCAAGCTTGGACCTCAGGATCCTTAGAAATCAGTTACAACTGCACATTAAAGTCACAAGCACAAGTTCTCTCAGACATTATCCTGACCACTACTTGGCTTTCGTTGTACCAAAAAATCAGAAGCATATTGTTTTCAGTCCTACAATTTTCCCATTTGTAAACGAGGCATCCCAATGATACAACAGAGGCAAAAAGAGTGCTGATCATTCTGGATGACATGACCGGTTTGTGTCACCTGCACGGTGTGATTAGTGCTGGTATTCTCTGGGAAGATAATAAAGCCCAATTTGTAAGGGACTTAATGTTTCCAATACTCAGGAAACCTTGCTTAGTGCCTATCTTGCAGTTATAAAGTAATATCCATGATGTTTTCTAAAAATGAAAGGAAATATGTTTAAAATCACAAGAGAAACATATGGGACTCAATTTCCATTGCTATTTTTTTTCTTGGATTTTCTTTTCATTTAGGGAAAAGGAAAGAGGTAGGAGGAATGCATAACATTCTTTTTTGCATCCTTTTTTCTTTATAAAGCTGTACCAGATTAGCTTGGTCCTTTAAGCCCTTACAGATAGCGCTGCAATTATAAGGCAGGTACCATATAAAATTATTCTCTGCTATTCTTTCTCCTGGTAGTGTTAACTCTCCTGAAGGCAAGAGCTATCCATTACTTACCTTTAGACTCAGCATTTTGTCTGGCCCACAGTGGGTGTCTTATAAATAGTTGGTGAACTCTGCCTGTACCCTGCTTTCAGTTTTTATCCTGAGCCTCTCACTGTGTGCCTGCCCTCACCTCTGTGTCTCTGCTCTACCTGTAACTGTCACTGCTTCTGAACTTACAACTCATTCTCCCATGCTTGCAGCTTTGATATACTCCTAAAACTTGACTGCTGCCACAGATTCTTGTATTTGGACCAACTGATTTTCTCTTAGACTACATCTGACTAAATTACTTATGCTGCCCACAGAACAATCCTCCCCAACTCAGCCCCCAGTAAAATACTGCCCCAGTTCACCTCATCTCTAAGCATGTTATACACATCCAGCTAGTAGCCATGTTCCAAGGCATCTGAAGGAAGACTATAGATGAGACAAGACAGACAGTTTCCTTTATTGAGGAAACCTTTTCAAGTGCCATCAAAAATGAGAGAATTATATACGACTTTACTAACAGCTTTCCTGAAATGTTTCTATAGACACCGTGGATTAAAGGGTAAGAGTATAACCTGACCATTTTGCAGAACAAAATGAAAAGACTGTAAATAAATTCAAAACCATGCTTCTCCTTGGTGAACCGTATCTCTCCACCCTACTAAGCCGCATTCTTTCTCCACTGTCTCCCAAGCTCCTTCTCCGCTACCTTCCAATAACCGCCTTCTCAAATGCCCACTTCCCCTAGTGGCAAGCGCATGAACAGGGAAAGGAAAGAGGAAGGACTTTGCATTCGTGAACACATATTCTGGTTACTTCTCAGATTCAGCAGATACGTTCACTGTCTGCCTCTAATTGAGAAGACCTCAGTTAAATGCAACAGATGAGCAACCTCGCAAATAGAACAGAAACTTAATGCGCAATGCCTCCTTATGGGAACAATGTCAGGCCCATAATTTCATAAGCATATTCTAACATATACATCCACATGTGAATATCCGCTGCATTTACATAATTCGTTGGCTTCTTTAAAAGTGCCTGAGCTAAGGGTAGTACAGAGCTATTCATGCAAAACAATAGCTGCAAGAATAAGCTCAGCTTCTGAAAACCCATGCCTTTGCCATGACAAAATAATAGCACTCAGGAAGCTGGCTTAGTTACCTGAACTACTGGGGTCATTCACAATGGCCTTTCTCATCATCAGGATTCTCAACCTCTGGCTCATTTCATATTTTTAATGTTCAATTAAGAAACACATTTTGTTTCTGCAAGGAGACCTGGGTAGGGGTAATGGAGCAAATGGCACAATTTCATCTTACATTCCTTTTCTTAAAGGTGCGCTTTAATATGACAGCCAGTCTTAAACTATTTTAAAGCCTGACAACTTGACCTGGAATAAAAATAAGCTGTATTAGATACTTTCAGATACACAGTTAATGCGAAACCACTATTATCTTTTTTACATTAAGAGAAGGGCAGAATGCCATCCTCTTTCATTCTCCAGTAAATCAAACTGAGTTATGCTTTAGCAGGAAATGTTTCCAAACCAACCCCCTCCCATATACACACACCATTACCTCATTTAAATAACTGGTGGTTTTATCTCTTCTAAAAATAACCTTTCTGATACACTGGGCTCCAAAAGTTTAGGAATTTGCAAAGATGAATTTCTGTGGTTAGTAAAGCTAACAGTCTCTAGAGTAGAATTAGACTGCAAAGACAATAAATGAGCAATTAAGAATTATGCCCTTGTATTTTTGAGTTCTCCCAGTTGTTTCTGACTATAGAAATTTGGTGCTGAATAATTATTAGGATCTGAGGTTGGTCAGAGGTGACTCTAATTCTTCAGAAGTAAGTGGTAAGAAAATTCTAAAGTACGATATTTTGTCAAATGAAGACAGGCCCTAAAATGCCTTTCCAAGAGCCTGCATTAAAATATAGATTTACATAATTCAGGTTTAATGGTAAAAAACAAACAAACAAACAAAAACAGGTAATGCCCAGCATTTGCAGATTGCTAAATAGAGACACACATACACACTCATACACACACACAGCCTGACAAATATGCGCGCACACACACACACACACACACACACCACTGCTACCACCAAACATACATATGCACACACATGCACACACACAAACAGGAAAATGTCATTTGTCTTCTCTAAGATCAGATATCCTGGCACTGAAGTCTGTATTTCACATGGAATCCCATTTGCCGTCTTCTATTCTGACAATTTTGCATCTGCTGTGTCCTGTTTCATTAACTGGAGCTCATCAAAGCCACATCAAAAAGTGAAGATGTATGGTTTCTATTACCATTTATAGCACCGTTTGTTTCATTTAAGAAAATGTGCTTAGTCCCTGGCCTTAAATTACACAGAAGAAACAGGATTCAGGAGTTCAGGGTGCATATTTATTCTCTCGTGTCTTTACTTTGTCAGAGGAGAAATCACTTTGAGTTGACTTACAAGACAAACTGTTTCCATTTGCACCAGCAGAAGCTTGGCTCTGGCAAACAATAATTTAGCTTCAGGGACTTCTGAGCCATTCTCGTTTTCAAATCAGGCAGTAGCCTCCAGATTATACCTCCTTAATTCAGGCTTTACAAATTCAGCCAAGGGCTGAGCAGAAATTTACTTCCTCGTGATGAAAATGGGATTTCTCAAGTGTAACAGGATAGGGGAAGTTTTATTATCTAACAACTGAAACCAGAATTCTTCTTAAGAGTAACATTGACTTTGGTTGAAAATATACCTGCATCATGGTTTGTTTTTTGTTTTTCAATTGTTTGTTTGAAGAAAAAAGATCTCAGCAGGTATCAGCTGGGCCAGGCATCACAGGAGAGGAAGTTTGGGGTTTTTAGGGGCAAGCTGGAAAGAGCCAAGTGAGGAGGGAAGCAGAGAAGGGGAGGAAGGAGAGAACCCCCTCATGATAGGGCAGAAAACTGTGCTCCCAGTGACACCACCTCACCCTGTCCCCGAGAAATTAAGTCTGCAAACTAACAATGATTTGAAATACATGATTTTTTAAAAACTTTACTGTAGAAACCAGAGAAAAGTTTATAACTTCTTGTGTGCAGTGCACATCCAGCAGTTGATGTCAAAATGGTCCTAAGAACAAGGTCACATCCTTCCCCATAAAACTGGCTGAAATGTTGGGAAGATCTTTAAGAGTCAATTTTACCTCAAACCTGAATTTCTATATGCTTCCAGCTAACACCTGGCTTATGCAAAATATAGACTGCAATTAGTTTGTACAGGCAAGACTGAGCAAATAAATGTAAGATAATAAATGATACTCCTATATTTAAGATACTCTTCAACATATGGGCTCAACTAAATATGAGGCCAAGTATGAAGTGTGAGACAGGGATGGGGGGAGGGGCAATACCAGTTTAGGGAAGGGTAGGAAAGAAATATATCAGATTATTTTGAGGGAATACTAGAAGATGGGTGTTATTTGTAGAAGCAAAAATAGTGGGAGATGCAAAAGAGATCATGTTATCAGAGCTTTTTTATATAAATGTCTTGACCTCTTGCCACATTGGATTGAAGGATAATAAAAATGTTTTCCTAATGTCTACCAGTCTAGTCTCTGGTGTGACTAGCCCAAGTCTTGAACACAGGAGCTCCTAAAAATTAATGTTTAATTGAATCCCAAAATGAAGCTCAGCATAAAAATAAGCAGAGAGGCAGGAAGGGGCAGAGTGTAGACAAGGCATTTTTAAAGGTGTAGTTTGCCTGGAATTTAAGATGTGCGACAGGGAGTGTTGTGAAGGAAATATGGTTATGTTGGGTGGCTGTCTGATGTAAAGGTCTCTGCAATGAAGCCTCATTACCTCTTTAGGCACTGGGAGCGCAATGGGAGGATTCTTGCCCAGGGAAATGCAGGACGAGGCACATTTCAGAACAATTACTCCAACATCATATTCGGAACAGAGCGGGGTCAAATTTGCTGGTGGGGAAGCTTGATATAGAAGCCTTTTTAGTAATCTACTTGTAAGCAAAGACATGGGGGTTCAATCTGGGGTAGGAGTAATAGGAAGGAAAGAAGACACTGTAAGAGATAGAAATAAAATACTTATTTAATTCATTAATTTATTTATTTTTCTGAGAAAAAGTTTCAGTCTTGTTGCCCAGGCTGGAGTGCAGTGGCATGATCTTGGCTCACTGCAACCTCCACCTCCTGGGATCAAGTGATTCTCCTGCCTCGGCCTTTGGAGTAGCTGGGATTACAGGCACCTGCTACCACGCCTGCTACCAGCCTAATTTTTGTATATTTAGAGATGCAGTTTCACCATGTTGACCAGGCTGGTCTCGAACACCTGACCTCAGGTGATCTACCTGCCTTGGCCTCCCAAAGTGATGGGAGTACAGGCATGAGCCACTGTGCCTGGTTTATTTTATTTTTATTTTTATTTATTTATTTATTTATTTGAGACGGGATCTTGCTCTATCACCAGGCTGGAGTGCAGTGGCGCAATCTCGGCTCACTGCAACCTCCACCTCCTGGGTTCAAGCAATTCTTCCACCTCAGCCTCCCGAGTAGCTGGGACTACAGGCACATGCCACCATGCCCGGCTATTTTTCGTATTTTTAGTAGAGACGGGGTTTCACCATGTTGTCCAGGATGGTCTCGATCTCTTGACCTCGTGATCCACCCACCTCGGCCTCCCAAAGTACTGGGATTACAGGCATGAGCCACTGCACCCGGCCTATTTTTATTTTTATTTTTGGATGGAGTCTCCCTCTGTCGCCCTAACTGAGTGCAGTGGTGCCAGTTTGGCTCACTGCAACCTCTGCCTCCCGGGTTCAAGAGATTCTCCTGCCTCAGCCTCCTGTGTAGCTGGGATTACAGGCACGTACTAGCATACCCGGAAAATTCTTGTATTTTTTAGCAGAGACAGGGTTTCACCATGTTGGCCAGGCTGGTCTGGAACTCTTGCCCACAGGTGATCTGCCCATCTCAGCCTCCCAAAGTACTGGGAATACAGGCATGAGCCACAGTGCCCTGCTGAAATAAACTGTATATAAACAGGTGTTTGCTTCAAGTCAGCTTAACAGCTATTTATTAAGCATATACTGTGTTCTCTGGCAAAGGCAGTTAAACCTGGCTCTAAAAGGATTCATACCAATCTGTTATTATGGGTTATATGTAAGATTTGATTTGGATGAGAAGGAATTTATTAACTGTTCTTTGTTCATGTACTTTCTTTTCCTTTGGCTTCTTAGCGTAGAAATGTGTCACATTTATGATTCCAAAGGAAAAATATCCAAGAATATATAAATTTAAAAAAATGTGTTACACAGCAAATGAACACAGCGAAGACCACTGAATTTTCTGCCAAAGAGAAGAACAGCCCTGAGCAAATTAAAAATCATTCTTATCTCATCATTAAAGCAGGCCCAGGAGCATCACTACAAAAGGTGTTAAGCTATTAGTTTGTGGTTTTGAATATAGCCCCAAGTAATAAAGCCATGTCTCAATTTAAAATGTTACATTTTTCATGCTTCTCATTAAGCCAAACTAATATCGCTCTCAATAATTCTGAGTAAGGTGAGACCATATTGGAACTAAAAATAATCATGGAATGAGTGACTCTTCCCAGTCTCCTTTAATTACTGTGTCAGAATAAGACCCTGGGAAAGCACCTACCTGAGCCTAATTCAGGAAGCTCCGAGAAACTGCCACTCTTTTGGGCTATTAGATGCCTTGTCTCTCTCACTGTGAGCAACTGTCTCCAGCCCACATAACACATAGAGAAGCAGAAACTACGGCTAATGAGTTCTCATTCCTATAGCTGCAAAAACCTAGGAGAATGTAAAAAAACACAGCATAGCTTTCCTGAAAGTGCTATATTACATGAACTGCATGTTTGCTGGAATTGCATACTCACAAACTAAGATAATTATGCCCAGAAATTCCAGGCCACATTCCATACAGATAATATCATCTGTGTCTACCAAGAGGCAACCAGTAGGTTCCACGGTTGTCTCTTTATAATGAAACAAGTCTGATTTGAAAACCTAGAAGAAATAACAAAGCTTATTTTTAAACACAGGTGTAAAAGTGCCAAATGCCTTTTGTCCTACTAATTGCTGGCATGCATTATTCAAGATGGCGGCTGTTACTGAGGTTCTGTTAGAGGACTGACAGTCCTACAGAAATCAGCTTTAGTTCTTATCACCCGGCCCACGCATTACTCTAAACAGTTGTTCTAGGCTGGGCACGGTGGCTCACGTACTTTGTAATCCCAGCACTATGGGAGGTCGAGGCAGGCGGATCACCTGAGGTCAGGAGGTTGAGACCACCAGCCTGGCCAACATGGTGAAACCGGTCTCTGCTAAAAAATACAAAAATTGGCCAGGTGCAGTGGTGGACACCTGTAATCCCAGCTACTTGGGAGGCAGAGGCAGGAAAATCATTTGAACTCTGAAGGCAGAGGTTATAGTGAGCCGGGATTGTGCCACTGCACTCCAGCCTGGACCACTGGACAAGACTCCATCTCAAAAAAAAGTTTTTCTACACTAGGTACATAGCAGCATAAGTAATATATTTGCAGCTTACATCAGCATCCTTCCAATGGGGGTAACAATATAAGAACATGATGTCTATTTATGTATAGCCAACGTAAGCATGTGTTGTGTAGATAAACAGAATGATAAATTCCCATAAGAGAGTATGTGTGTAGTAATCCAGAGACTCACTTCCTCTCGACTATCTCATACAACAAGAATATTAATCTTTTAAATAGATGCCAAAGGGAGAATATTGAATCAAATGCATTCTAGTGTCTATTTCAGATGTAAAAATCTAGCCATCAAAATGCACCATCATGCAGTACTGACATCCTTAGGTTAATGACATTATATGAGGTGTCAGTTTAATTCTGGATGGAGTCTCTGGCCTTGTGAATGAGGCTGCCTGAGATGAAGTCATCTCACAGACAAGATCCTCCCTCTGGCTCATGACTAGTGTGCCTCCCGTTACATAATTAACATGGCCCTGAATAGTTGGGAAGAAGGAGGCGGCGGGAAATATTAAGATAGAAACTCATGATTCAAAAGCAATCCATAGAAAATCCCTTTTTAAAGCAGAGACTACTACTGGCATTGTAAGTAATAATTGTATGTAATAACTCCCGATAGCGAAGTTTGGATTTTTAAACAGGTGTATATAATAATTTTTCAGTTCCTTTCTTTGGTAATTCCTGTATTAGTCTTTATCACACTGCTATAAAGACATACCAAAGACTGGGTTATTTATGAAGAAAAAGAGGTTAATGGACTCACAGTTCCACATGGCAAGGGAGGGCTCACAATCATGGAGGAGAAGAAAGAGCAAAGAGACGTCTTACATGGTGGCAAGCAAGAGAGCTTGTGCAGGCGAACTTCCATTTATCAAACCACCAGATCTCATGAGACATATTCACTACAATGAGAGCAGTAAGGGGAAACCACCCCCATGAGTCAATTATCTCCACTTGACCCCACCTTTGATTTGTGGGGATTATTACAATTCAAGGTGAGATCTGGGTGGGGACATAGAAAAAAACCGTATCATTTCCTGATTAAACTTCAGAATTTACCGGAAGTGTCTACTCTTCTGGGAAGCTCTCCTTACACTACTCTTCTATAGGTCCATAGTTTGGGTTGTGGGCTGGCATCATTAAAAATATAAAACTTTTCATCTGCACTGTAGTTGAGGCATTTTTAAAGAACAGAATTATAAATTCCCATATTTATGGGAATTTATATGTGTGTGTGGGTGGACCTGTCTGTGTATGTGAAAGTGAGTTTCTAAAGATAGCCCAAGCAGTGACCTAACAAAACAAAACAAACAGCAAGTCATCCAGCCCTGATGAAACTTTCTCCAGTTGCCTGCCAATATGGAAAGATATTTTCATGTAAACCACTGAAAAACAATATGCCTATACACAGTAAGAGCCCTGGGGTGTTCACAGCTAAAAAAAATTCCAGCTACAGCAATCAATTCTAAGGAAATAATTGAGATATGGTCAAAGATCTCTGCATATGGGAATCCCATCACAGCAATGTTTATAATAGAAGATGAAAAGCCAAGACAGGCATGATGGCTCACACCTATAATCCCAGCACCTTGGGAGGCTGAGGTGAGAGATCCTTTGAGCCCAGGAGTTTGAAGCTGCAGTGAGCTATGATTGTGCCACTGTATTCCAGGCTGAATGAGCATAAAGGGACTTTGTCTCTTAAGGCGGGGCAGGGGAGGGGAGGGGAGGGGGAGGGGGTAGTGGTGGGGAGCTGAACACTATGTAAACTTTAAAAACCAGAGATTGATCTAAATACAGAAATTTCACATGTGGAATAATGTAGATATGAGAAATCATGATTTTTTGAAAACTTTCACAGATAAAGGCTGAAGAAAAAATTTTAACTGACAGGTTTTTTTTTTTAAACTGCAAAAGCATTATGTTCTAAAAATTGTTTTCTTCCTTTTTTCCATATGAATACCTACATATTATATATCCTTTAAAATAAATGTTAACATAAATATCTCTTGGTAAAATTCTGCACAATTTATTTTTCTTTTTTGTACTTTTCTGTACCCTACATATTTTCTACAATAAGAATATTTTACTGTTGTAATCATGGGGAAATTTTATTTAATGAAGTGGGACAATATTTTAAAATGATGAAAATAGGCATATGACCCTCACATATTTTCTGACATTAAAATTACATGAAGATTTCGGTCCCATTCTTTCATTCAAGTTTTTTGACACCTAGCTATAACTATCTAAATGAAATGAGAACCTAGAATTATTTAGAATCCATAAATATTTCAATTTCTATACTACCATGATGGAAAATTACATCAATTACCCATTCTTGGTTTTGTGGTAGTTTGTTCAGGGCTGAGGTGTGTAATCTTCAGGCTGTATTTTGACCCACCTCCCCTTCATATTTCCCGGCACTATCCAATTTAATACATATCACAGCACAGCAGGTTTAATTGTTTCTCTGTCTCTCTTATTAGATTGAGTTATTTGAAGACTGAACTCTCATTCAGGTACTCAACGCATACATATTGATACCTTCACATACCATAAACCCTATTTAAGGTCCTGGTGGTAGAACAATGCAGCAGGGGAGGGGGGTGTGGATGAACAAAAGCTCTTGTATCCTTGTGTGTCTGTATCCCAGCTAGCCCTGTGCTTAGCACCTGGCACGTACTAGAAGAGCAGCTGTCCAATGAAAGAAAGAATTTTTCCAGGGAGGAAAAATAAGTGCATTAAATCAGAGCAACGAAAGAATAGATGGCACAGGGAGACACAATTTAATATAAGTAATGAAGAAATGAAAGAAACCCGGGAGGGTAACAAGGAGAAACTCAGAACTGTTTCTTTCTGGAAGGCAAGAGAAATTGGACTTTGAAAGAAGAGGACATGAAAACAGTAACTCTCAAAGTACATCCCGCAGAACTGCAGATTTCTCTATTATTTTCATTTCTTTTAATAGTTTCATTTTCAATAATAATTAAAAAACAAATTTACATACGCAAATGTGTTTATAGCAAATCTTAACATTCCAGAGACAAAGTGTTAATTTTTTTAAGTCATTTCCTTGTATCTCCATCTCCTGACTAGATCTATGCTTAGCATCTAGTTTGTTCTCAATTTTGTAGTCATTAGTTTTTGTGTTATCTTGGTCTAAAACTTCCCCTGCAATCCCTGTGTAATCATTTGAAATTTCTTCGAAAGGTTCATTGACTATGAAGGTGGTAACTGGGTGTGGTGATTAAAGACAGTCACACATTCTTTGACCTCCTCCCAAGGTACAAGGGGGTCTGTGTCTTGTCCCTTGAACTGGTACCGGCTCTTGTTTTGACAATAGACAGCAGCAGAAGTGACACTGTGCCACTTTCCAGATGAAGCATTAACCAATTGTCAGCTTCCACTTCTGTCTTTTCGAACACTGCTTTAAAACTGAGCTGCCATGCTGTGAGGAATGCCAAGGAACCCTTTGGACAGACCTTAATGAAGCGTAAAGAAGTCCCCTGGCTGAGTTGCCAGCACCATCTTACCAGTCAAATGCGTAGGCCATCTTGAAAACGGATTCTCCAGCCCCAGCTGAATCTATCTAGTTCATACCTCATAAAACTGCCACTGCCAGTATTTTTCATAAAGCCACTCAAAAAGACAGTACAATAAGCATTTCATTGGTTTCAATTTTTAAGGTGATATAAGTTCAAGCCTTCAATGTAATTTATGCAACCCAATTTTGCAAAACAGTGTTCTAGCCAAGTCACAAGGTCATTTTTACGTAAAACTCAAATCTTGCCCAAATTGAAGATTCATGACCAAAATTAAGAAATGTTGGGGTTTTAGGTCATAAAATTTTAAGGTGGTTGGTAACACAGAAATAGGTAAGTGGAACATTCTGAATGAATCTTTAGAAAACATTGTAAAAACTCACACGTGTCTGTTTGCTCTTTACACATGAGCCTTCTAGCAGAAAATACACTAAGTCCTTTAGCACATCTATGCCACACACATCCAACTGAATACCATGCAAGGCTCAGGCCTGCATCATGTTACATGACAGCTGTGCAGTAACAAATGAACGTACAACATATTCTTCACTTGATCTCAGCCAAAATGCCAAAGAAATACATATACAACATATTCTGCTAGAATTTCAGTACTTAGTAAATTTTAGCTCCTCTTATGATAATATTATAGAGTATTTCGTATGCTGTCTAAAACTAAGATTTGTTTATTGTAGGTTAAGTAATTATTCGCATTAGAAATGGAGCATTCTTTTTATAATTTTTTTTTAAATAAGACTGTGATAACATCGATTAGATTCAAAATAAGAGCAGTTTTTCTTTTTTTTTTTTTTTCTTTTTTTCTGAGATGGAGTCTCTCTGTCACCCAGGCTGGAGTGCAGTGGCACGATCTCGGCTCACTGTAACCTCTGCCTTCCGTGTTCAAGCGATTGACCTACCTCAGCCTCCCGAGTAGCTGGGATTACAGGTGCACACATGCCTGGCTAATTTTTTTGTATTTTTAGTAGATATGGAGTTTCACCGTGCTGGCCAGGCTGGTCTCAAACTCCTGACCTTGTGATCTGCCTGTCTCGGCCTCTCAAGGTGCTGGGATTACAGGCGTGAGCCACTGTGCCCAACCCAGTTTTTTCTATACTAACATCATATGATTCTTCATCTAGTGCCAATGACAACTTTAATAGTATAGAGAATAGTAGTGCTGTCAGTATTTTTCATAAAGCCACTCAAAAAGACAGTACGATAAGCATTTCATTGGTTTCAATTTTTAAGGTGATATAAGTCCAAGCCCTCAATGTAATTTATGCAGTACAATTTTGCAAAATACTGTAGTGTTCTAGCCAAGTCACAAGGTCATTTTTACGTAAAACTCAAATATACATTCTAAATTTTCTCTGGGAAAACCGAACATGTAAATGTTATTTAAAAGTGCATGCAAAGATAATTTAAATATGTTGAATAAAATGCAGTTGTAGCATTTAAGATAAATTGTTTCATCACATGAAAGGAAGCCGTTATCTACAACAGACAAAAAGTTAATGCCTGTAATATTGTCATTGCAATAAGTAGGTTGATGAATAGGTTGTGTTAAGAGGTACCATTAGAAACAATATTTGATAACGTATTTCAGAGATGGAGCTAACACAGTGCATTCTGCATATTGGATAAATTTGCCTAAGTCTGGGTTATATGAGACCATCAGAATTCAAGCATTTAACAATGGTTATTATAATTCTCTATTTTGCTTGCTTTGGTAAGCTGTGGTCATACAGAGATACCAGAAAGATTTGTTATGTGGTTAAATTATTCCACATTTATATAACAAAAATTCTGAAGGGTCTGAATTAGTTTTTTAAATACATGATCAAGTATGGCAAAAATGCAGTGACATCTGCATACAGATGTTGAAAAAATAGGATTAACTGTATAATATTGTGACCCTTTTAAGAGCTATTCCCCAAATATTATCAGGTTGTATTTGTGTATTGCATGGAGTAGCTTTTTCAGATGCCATCTTCAATTACAGTTGCTTAGATAATGCAATGTATACTGTTCATAGATTATAGACATTTTAGAATTATTTGGGCAGAGAGTTCCAGATGTTTTAACTGAATTCTTCAGCTCTTATGATCAACACGAAGGGCAAGTATGAATGTTCAAATTGAAAAGACAAATAATTCTGTTTTTTGTTTCTCCCTAAAATAGAATATAGTTTTTAGTACACAGAATAAGCGTAACACAGGACACAATGTTATTGAGCTTAGGACTATGGATAAAGTGACGGGAATGACATTCAAAGTTAAGTTTGTACTCAACACATAAAGCAAAATCAATTCTTCTGTTTCATGTAGTTGCTAAGACAGGCAGCAAAATATGCAAGATTTTTAAAAATATATGATTGAAAATATCACAATCTCATAATATGCACAAAAGTATTTTCTGACAAAAATGTCAGACTTACTGAGAAACCTGTTTTTTGACTTCCTTTAAATTGCGCTTTCCCCTATTGAGAGGTGGAAATAATTATCAGAGCGACAAAAGAACAGATGCACAGGGAAAGACTATGTAATATAAGCCATGAAATAAAAGAAACACAGGAGGGTAACAAGCAGGAACTCAGAAGTGTATCTGGTAGTGATTCAATATGGAAAGAAGACCAGCAGAAAACCTGAAGTATGTTTTAAGATTGAAATTCGAACTGTTGAAAAACTTAGGATGTGACATTATGTATGGAAGCCAGCATAGTCTCAATTCTGGAAAGAGAAACTAAGGTAATCACTGCATCAAACATATGTCTAAAATTAGTAACAGTCATCCACACACCTGTTTTCGAATTTTTGCTCATCAAAATAACTTCAGTATTTGAAGCTATGGAGTTTGCAAGCACATGAACTTATACATTTGTTAAATGAAATGCTGTTTTAATCTTTTCTGAAGGATGGAGTAGGGGAGATTTCACAAAAGATTTCATTTATAAAATTGGTTCCCTGCTAAATAAGTTTGAAAACCCACTGGGCCAGAAAATGTTTCAAACAGTTGCTCTGCAGGACAGAATATGAAAGGAAATCCCAGCCATGCTTAATCACGCTCCACTGAGTTGAGGCCTAGTTACTTGCTCATAAGGCATTTTTTTTTTTTTTTTTTGGTACTTTCTCCGAATGAGTTCTTCCATTTTATGGAAAAGAAAATGCTATTCAGTTAAACACCCTGTGTCAGTGAATAAACTCAGTCAGTTCATCTCTCCTGCAGATGTGTTTCTCCACAGCTTTGTGATGTCAAGCTATATCAGGTGTTTGCCTTATGCACAAAGCACAAAACTTGGACTATCAGCCCAACTCAGGAAAGTTGAATAGGAGCTGATAGAATAACTGAGCTAACCGTGGGGGCTGTGGTCATTCTGAAGCCTCAGATCTCTGAATAAGTTGGCTGTCCCCTTCCTTTTCTAAGATCGAGTTCATAAGCAGCTTCCAATGGAGATAGGAGGCAATTGCAGTGTCTACTGGCAGAGCTCTGCTGCAAGGCTTCTTTTCCGCTGTAATGAACATGTCTTGCAGATAATTTTAGTTTCCCCTCACAGAGCTTTCAAACCAGATATCCCCCCACTGAGATAGGAACACAGTGATTTTTTTTCACATGCCCCACCAGAAAATGCCTAAGTCAACTGAGCCACATGGAGCCAAGCCATGTTATTCTTCAACACACTGTAGGATCTGCCTAGATGGATGAAAGCAATTCCCACACACTGGGATGAGCAGGAGGAAAGGAACCTCAGGAGAAAAGAAAATAATAATTCTGCCCTAATCATCAAGAAATGCTGACAGGTGACTGATAAATAGCAGCTTCCTTTATGGATCTCTTAACTTTTTTGGCTGTGGACAAAGCAAAGTTCTCTTTCTTGGGTCTGATTTAGGCCCACTCTCCCTTTTCACAGAGCATTATCCACAGCATGAAAAACTTGTCAGTTCATATTTCTCAAAGCACTTTTCACTTCTTATGCCGCCTCCTATGGGGGATTAATTGAAAGTCTGCAATGGAACGAAGTGATTAAACTCACCAAGAGCAGATAAGAAACAAGATCTTCCACATAAAAGGGAGAAAAGCATGTTTGTCTCCTTAACACAAATTCATGCAAGCCTCAGATTATTGCTCTCCTTCTCTTGTAAATGCTGTGTCTTTGCCTCTGCCCTGCAAGCTACCCAATGGTCATTCAATTAGATACTACATGTACCCTTGTTCAACCATTACAGCCACAAGGTGGCTCACAGCTATCCACAGCTCCTTGCAGAATTCCAATGCTCCAAAGAGCTTGACAAGTTACCTCTTGCAAAACTGGACCAATGAGATGCTTAGAGATTTGTCAGATAATATAAGAGAACAGACAGAATGTTTTACCTTCCCCTTAAAAATCTCCTAGTTATTTAACTTCCCCAAACACCAAAAGCCATTGACTGTATGCGGGATTCTGTGTCCCCAGGCTGTTCTGGAGGTCCTAAGTAAAGAACAAGCTAATTTGCCATACCTGGAATATTTTGGGTTATAAAACACTGGCTCACAAGGTTGTCTGTTTAAACACTGAAATATCACCATTTTATATTTATAAGGACTGGTGGAATAAGGAGATCTTCATTTCTAAAAGAACAACAAAAAAAGCCCACACCGGCTGGGCGCGGTGGCTCACGTCTGTAATCCCAGCACTTTGGGAGACAAGACAAATGGATCACGAGGTCAAGAGATCGAGACCATCCTGGTCATCATGGTGAAACCCCGTCTCTACTAAAAATACAAAAAATTAGCTGGGCATGGTGGCGTCTGCCTGTAATCCCAGCTACTCAGGAGGCTGAGGCAGGAGAATTGCCTGAACCCAGGAGGTGGAGGTTGCGGTGAGCCGAGATCGCGCCATTGCACTCCAGCCTGGGTAACAAGAGCGAAACTCCGTCTCAAAAAACAAAACAAAACAAAAAACGCCCACAAATATGTTTACTATTTTATCCTTTAGTAATTTTTAACATCAGAAGCAGTTCCCTGAAGACAGCATGTACAAATGTGCCCAGCCAACAGGTAGAATCAACTGTTATTGCAGATTTTGATTTCATGAGTTCCTCCAAGACCTTGTCTAAGAGTGAAATGGGGACATTTTTGCTTAGCTGCAATTTCACACTTTCCATTTTCCAAGTTGTGGTTTAGCCTCAAGGAATCGCCTTGGGTATCAATCTAGTCTCATCCGTCACACACACCCTCTTCCCTACTTTTTGGCTGGACATTTGAAATATGTCAGCATAGGCTTGCAGAACCGCAGTGTAGTATAATAACTAAAAGCCCAAGTCCTGGAGCTGAACAGGCTTGAGAAAGAAAAATCAAACAGGGATGCTTACAACTCATAGGGTTTTTCAGGGAAACAATGGAGATGTACATAAGTGTTTGATAATAATAAATAATAATAGCTAATACTCATTTAGCTTTTATCATGCTAGCACTTTCTATTAACTTATTTCGTGTTCACAGTAGCTATGAGAAAGATAATATCATCATCCTCATTTTAGAGGTGAAGATTGAGACATGAAGAGGTTAAGCAACCTGCACAGAGAGGTTAAGTTACTTGTCCAGTGTCAGAAATAGTTCATGGAAGAATCAGAATTGCAACTCAGGTCATCTGCCTCCTCTAGTGTCCACATGCTCCACCACTACATTATACACAGAACCTGGTACAGAATGTCTGCTAACTCACTGTGACCCTTTTCCTCCATCGTTTTCTGAATCCTATAGTTCCCCACAGATAGCATGGGATACCTTTTGTTTTGTTGAGATAGAGTTTCGCTTTTTCACCCAGGTTGTAGTGCAGTGGCATGATCTTGGCTCACTGCGACCTCCACCTTCCTGTTTCAAGTGATTCTCCTGCCTCAGCCTCCTGGGTAGTTGGATTATAGGTGCTCACCACCACGCCCAGCTGATTTTTGTATTTTTACAAAACAAGGTTTCACCATGTTGGCCAGGCTGGTCCCGAACTCCTGACCTCATGATCCGCCCACCTCGGCCTCTCAAAGTGCTGGGATTACAGACATGAGCCACCACACCCCGCCATCTTTATACATTTGTAACAGTGTACATGTTTTGCAAGTTTGGCAAAGTTCCTCTCTTTCAGCATTTCCTTAACTAACTCTTACTAAATACTAAGGATGCATCCCAAGCTATCAACTCCACTAAGATGCTTGCACCTGTCTCTTCCAGGCTGAGTTGTTTATTTCTCTTCCATATCTCCTTAATGTCACTTCATGTCTTGACCTGCTATTAGCCACCAATGTGTCCAATTTTCTCCCTTGAGTTCCTTAAAGTCGGGGAAATAACATTCAATTCCATATCCCTGGGGCTTGCGGAGTACATAGTACACAGTTGGTAGCTAATTAATGTTGAATAAATGAACAAATAGAAGTCCGAGCACTGCCCATAGGCTTCTG
Source organism: Sapajus apella (assembly GCF_009761245.1). Lineage (NCBI taxonomy): Eukaryota > Metazoa > Chordata > Mammalia > Primates > Cebidae > Sapajus > Sapajus apella. Next base: position 10,481,523 of record NW_022436953.1, read on the forward strand.
GCAGGCTCCCTTCGCAAAACTAAAATGCACCTGCCTTAAGTATGTTTGGAGGAGGCAGGGCAAGGGATGAAAAGACTAGGAAAAATTGGGTAATGTGGGTCACATTTAACCGAATCCAGGCTTCACTGAAATTCAGCAAGAAATCTTGCAGAAGTTAAAACAAGTAGTGTGGAAAGGTTTCAGATCTAGCCAGGAACTCCACTGAGACGGAATCTGCCTCCAAGTGGAAGGCAGTCAGATCTGAGTTAACCTGGAGTCACATACAGATAGCCAGCAGGAGACTCACTTTTTCTTTGAGTAGGCTAATAAAAAGCCATTATCCATTGTATTTTATTTCATTGCTATTCTCCTTTCCTGCAGTATCAGTAGGATTAACATCAATAATTGGGCTGTCTTTGTATTTACACATTGTAATTAAGCCTAGATGAAACCTAAAGAGCTCTTTAGGGAAATTTATTAGCATGCAAAACCACCTCAGCTTGTAGGCTACCCTTGGACAGTGGTTGGAAGACAGAATTAAATAAAACATCGACTGTGCAATGACACCATAAATTTCCTCCAGGACTCCTCTTGCCAGCGTGCCTGACCTCCTCATACTACAAGGCTACAGATCTAGGTTGCTGAAGATTCTAACAAGTTTATCGTGGTCAAAATGTCTATAAAAATGAGTCACCCATGTGGCTCTTGACTCTAGTTCTTACTCATTTAGAATCTCTAGGTTGCTGCCGAGAAGGCCCACCCAGTTATTTTTGGCTACTTTTGGAGATATGAGAGAGAGAGAGAGAGAGAGAGAGAGAGAGAGAGAGAGAGAGAAAGGAGAGAGAGAGAGAAAGAGAGAAGAGAGAAAGAGAGAGAGAGAGAGAAAGAAAGAAGAGAGAGAGAGAAAGGGAGAGGGAGGGAGAGAGAGAGAGAGAGAGAGAGAGAGAGAGAGAGAGAGAGAGAGAGAAACAAAATAGAACAAAATAGGGGAGGTAGGAGGAAGGAAAGAGCTTCCAGCTTTTTTCTGGCCTTGCTTAGTGTTGCAGTCATCAGCCCTCTTGTTGGAGCCACTGTCTTTTTTTGTGGATACTTCAGAGCTGTTAAAATGTTTCAAGGTGTCAAAGTTTGCAAAGTTTTCTGTGGCAAAATGAGAAACTAGGATATGCCAGAATACTTACTTCCTCCTTGAGGTCACAGCCAAAATGGTACTGAATTCCCTTGCTTCCTGCGGTCTTACAGCCACAGTTCTTAAAGTGGGACCCCTGGATCTACAGCATTTGCATAACCTGGGAACTTGTTAGAAATGTAAATTCTCTGGTCCAATACCAAAATTTAAATATACTGGGGGTGGAGCCCAGCAGTCTGTTTTAACAAGTTTTCCAAATAATTCTGATAGATATTCAAGTTTGAAGATACTACACAGAATTTCTAGAGAAAAAACAAGTTTTACTTTTTTTCTTTTCTTTTTTTTTTTTTTTTTTGAGACGGAGTTTTGCTCTTGTTACCCAGGCTGGAGTGCAATGGTGCGATCTCGGCTCACCGCAACCCCCGCCTCCTGGGTTCAGGCAATTCTCCTGCCTCAGTCTCCTGAGTAGCTGGGACTACAGGCGCACACCATCATGCCCAGCTAATTTTTGTGTGTTTAGAAGAGACAGGGTTTCAGCACATTGGCCAGGATGGTCTCGATCTCTTGACCTTGATCTGACTGCCTCAGCCTCCCAAAGTACTGGGATTATAGGTGTGAGCCATCATGCCCAGTTCTAATTTTTTTTTTTTTTACCCCATACAGTTATTGCATACAATTTGATGAGTTTGGATATGTACATGTTTTTAAACCACATTATTTTCTCCCTCTAAGGATGCTGATGAATTCCTAAAGGAAGGAATAGCCAACTGTGATTGGAATATGGTCAGAATCATCCTTCCCTTGCAACCACTAAGATAATATATTACTGTATCAGTATCTCCTGAGTTCTTTGCAGGAGGCTCCTCAGACCCTTGTAAACACTGACTGACTCCACTAGGGCAGCTACACCCTTTCACCAGGGTCCCCTATGTCTAAATCACAGGTAGAGACCAATTACGCATAACCCTATGATTCCATGAAGGAAGTCATTCATTCAACTCATTCTACAAATATTTACTGAGCACCTACTATGCACAAGGTACTATTCTTCTCTTGGGATATGTTAGTCAATAAAGCCAAGACCTCCGCTCTTGTGGAGAGATAGAAAATAGATGGGCCTTACTCAGTAAGTATATTGTATGGTATGTCAGAAAGTGACACGAGTTATTGCCATCACACACACACAAATTGAGCAGGGCAAAGAGGTTTAAAGTCAGGTTCTTAGGTTTCATTCAGAAGGTGGTATTTGAGGAAGGAGTTCACAAAGGTGAGGGAGTTAGACATGCTAGTAATCAAGGGAAAAGCATTCAAGGCATAGGAACAGCGATTACAAAGGCTCAATCAGAAATATCCCTGTCTTAGACAGTGACAGTTCTATTGGAATTAAATTACTGAGAATTGATATGCTGCCTATGAAAACAATATCCATACAAATAATTTCCAAATGGAAACAATAATAATATAATATCATGCAACACATGGACTCCTGGCTCTCTCAATGATCTATAGTCTTCAACAACAGGGACAGATGTTGTGCAAGGAAATCTTTCCCCATTATCTCCTTGAGAACATTTGATGAATTAGAAGAGTTCCATTTGTAAAATTTCTGATGAAAGACAATAGATTTTTAAAGGTCTCACAGAAGCAACTTTGGTATATAAAATACCTAAGTCAAAACAGACTAAATATAAAATCTATATATTGGATATAATGTATATGACTTGGATGACAGGGACACTAAAATCTCTGACTTTATCTCCACACATTTCACCTGTGTAATAAAAAACCACCTATACCACAAACCTATTGAAATAAAACAAATGTTTAAAAATAGATTATTAGCAATGAATTATGAATTAATATGAAGGCCAGGTGCGGCAGCCCATGCCTGTAATCCCAGCACTTTGGGAAGCTGAGGCGGGTGGATCAAAGGTCAGGAGTTTGAGACCAGCCTGACCAACATGGTGAAAACCCATCTCTCCTAAAAATACAAAAAACAGCTGGGCTTGGTGGCACACACCTATAATCCCAGCTACTCAGGAGGCTGACGCAGGAGAATTGCTTGAACTCGGGAGGCAGAGGCTACAGTGAGCTGAGATCGCACCATTGCACTCCAGCCTGGGTGATAGAGCAAGACTCCATCTCAAAAAAGTAATAACATGAAAAGACAATTGGCCAAGCAGGTTTAAGAATGTCATAAATAATAAAAACTTAAGGAAGTTACACTACCAGAAATGAATATTTTGAGTAAGTCTGTAATTAAGATAGTGTGAAAGAATAGACAAATTGACAAATATGGAAGAACAGAGAATTCAGAAATAGGCTCACAAGATATAGATGCGTACTTTATGACAAAGGTTGCAGCGTAGTCAGAAAAGATGGCTTTTCTATAAATGGCACTGGTTCAACTGGATACATCTATATCTGAAGATAAGAAATGCATTATTTGCACTATACACAAAAATCAATTCAAATAGCCGGGCAAAGTGCTGCACACCTATAATCCCAACTACTCGGGGGTGCTGAGGCATGAAAACTGCTTGAAGCTGGGAGGCAGAGGCTGCAGTGAGATGAGATCCTACCACTGCACTCTTGCCTGGGTAACAGAATGAGAATCCATCTCCAAAAAAAAAAAAAAAGAAAAAAAAAATCAATTCCAGGTGATTGTGTATTTAAATGTGTAAGACAACACAATGAAATGTCTAAAAGATCATATAAAAAAAAATCTTTGTGGCCTTGGAGTAAACAAGAATTTCTTTAATAGGACACTTAAGCACCAACCATAAAAGCAAAAACATGGTAAACTATTTTAAAATTGGAAACCTCTACCCATCAAAAGAAACTGCAATCAGAGTGAAAAGGGAAGGCATCAAGTAGGAAAACATATCTGCAATCCATATAAGCCATAATGACTTGTACTATAAATATATAAAAATTTCACAGAAGGAAAGAGCTAAACAGCTAATAATAATTTTTAAAAGTTTAATTTCACTATTCTTTAGGAATACTCAAATGAAAATCACAGCGGTATTCTGCACACACCCATTAGACAAGCAAAGAATACAAAGACATGAAAATATTGACTTGGTGAAATGTGGAGCCACTGGAACTCTCCTACACAGCTGATGGAAGTGTAAATTGCATTAACTACTTTGCAAAAGTGTTTGGCAGAGTCTACTAACAGTAAGCCATCCTTATTCTATAACCCAGAAATTCCACTTCTAGATATAACCAGCAAAAATGCGTATATTTGAGCACTAAAAGATGTGCAAGAATGTTTGTTTCAACACTATTTGCAGCAACTAAAGACTAGAAACAATTCACATGCCCATAAACCATGAAACTGATAAATTAACTCTGGGATATTCATACAATAGAAATTGTAAAGCAATAAAATAAGCAAACTACTGCTACATCAAACAATCATATAAATAAATCTCAGAATCGCAGTTCTGTGCAAACAAAACAAAAAACACAAAATAATAGTGTGTAATTCTATTTACAAATGGAACAAAAACAGGCAACATCAATCTATGAAGTCAGGAGTGTAGTTAGTGTTAATGGGAAAGGCAGTGATGGGGTTCAGGATTCACTTCTCCAAAATATAGTACCTTGACACAAGAAAACAACAAAAGCAGGAAGTCACTCTCTGATCTTCTATTTACCTTCTTCCCCGAAGCAGACCACAGAAGCATTTTTTAAGTTTTAAAATTTTTAATTTTGGGGATTTTTTTTTTTTTTAAGACAGCATCTCATTCTGTCATCCAAGCTGGAGTACAATGGCATGATCTCAGCTCACCGCAATCTCCACTTCCCTGGTTCAAGCAATTTTCCCACCTCAGCCTCCTGAGTAGCTGAGATTACAGGAGTGTACCACCATACACAATTATTTTTCGTTTTTTTCCTCCAATAGAGATGGTATTTTACCACGTTGGTCAGGCTCGTCTTGAACTCCTGACCTCAAGTGATCCACCAGCCTTAGCCTCCCAAAGTGCTGGGATTACCGGCATGAGCCACCACACCCCAGAACAAAAGAATTTTCTGATCTTCCTCTGAAGCAGGTTATAAGACTCTCAAGAGGCAGGTGCCCACCCTACATCCAGAGGAAAGGAATGTCATCTATAAAGACACAGGGGCACAGAGAACAATCTGAACACACCGGTCTTGCTAAGATCCCCCTAGTTGATTTCCATTAGATCACATGCCCTTTGCCCAAGCACACTTCTCCACAACTCCCTACTCTCATGAAACCTAAGCATAAAAATAGAAAGGGTTCCCTGTTCCCTGAGTTCTCATTTCTGAAGGCTCCTATGTCATATAAAACTTATATTAATTAAACTTGTATGCTTTTCTCTTGTTAATCAATTTTTTGTTATAGTTGCCTCAGCCATGAACCTAGCAATAGGTAATAAAGAAAAAAAAAAAAAAAGCTTTCCTCTCCAACAGCAGGCAGCAGGAGGAGATTTTCTGGAATGCCAAGAATGTTCTGCCTTTGATAGGCATGATGATTTTATAGGACTGTTTCTTTTATAATACATAACTTATTGAACAGTGAATTCATGATTTTTGCATTTTTCTGTACGTATGTTACACTTTAATAAGAAAGAATATTTTTAAAACTGAAAGAAAAATAATCTAGACTTGCCACAGTGCAGTTTGGTGGAAGGAACAATACAACAAATAACTAGAAGTTCCAACTTCTAGGCTCAGCTCAGCCCTGCTATTCAATAGCTATATAATTTTAGGTAACTCACTTTACCAATGTGAGCCTTGTTTTATCTTTTATTTATTTATTTATTTTGCATCTGTGAAGAGGATCCCAGCTCATATCTCAGCTGTAAATATTAAATGAAATTATAATTGTGAACGGTTTTGTCAACTCCTAAGCATCACATAAATATATGATGGCAGACTAGTGAGTAAATTGTATTTGTAGATTGTAGATCTAGCCTGTAGCCAATTATATATGGCCTGTTTTTTTAAATAAACCTTTTTTCAAAAATCAGATTTGTCATTATAAATCACTGTTTTCAAATTACTATCATTTAAATATTAAACAATCATGCAGTGCCTGGCTCAAACTCCTGATGGCAACAGCTGAGTAAAGGTTGAGTAGTATCTATTTTTCAATGGACTGTGAATTCTGGCTCACCATAGTCCCTATCATTCATTTTTATTAACAGAATGATTATCACAAAAATATGAGTTTGGGATCCACAGAAATTGTTATTGCTAGGATTTTTAAAAACTTGTCTAAATTAGAAAACTCAATCGGATTGCAAATTCCAGATTAAACCTTTGTTTCAGGATCTGCTGAAAGAGACAGCCCATTCACTCTGCCATTTCTTTCCTATGATGCATAGTTCAGTTCTGCAGTCTCCTTCTAGCAGGAAACCCATTTAATGCCCTAACAGTCCAAGCAAGGGAAATGCCATTCAATCAAAATGTATAACTAGAATTTCAGAAATGCCAAAGGCATGCTCAGATGGGCTGTGCATTTATTTCAAACAGCAGGTATCTGTCAGACATGCGCTTCGTGAGTTGTGCTGTACTGAGCCCACTGGGGCATGACTATCTCTGCCCTTTTGAAACTTACAATCTACTTAGGGAGGCAGCTACTGCACAGAAGCCTGTTGGATAGACAAGGAAAGTAAATGCCAGGACAAGAGCTGCAAACAGAGTGCGTGCTCTGGGGTTTCAAGGAAGGAGCAATCATTGTCAAACATAGATTTATATTTCATTGCGTTTTAGAAGCAATGAAATCATTAAACATATGAACCTAAAATTCAATGAGCCAAGACCATCCCACTCCTTCTTCCTGGGTAGTGACCACAAAGGCAATGACCACTAAGATGAAGTCAATTTGGGATAAGTGCTTTTACCTCAAATTATCCAAGTCACTCTGCTCAGACAAGAATGACAAAAACAAGATATGAATAGGACAAATGTCTTTATCTTTTATGCCAACCAAATGCACAGCTTCTAATCTTAGGACTTCACTAATGGCCTCTAACATAAAAATGTTCCTTCCTTTAGAATTACATGTAGTAAATGGACTGCAGTATAGAATCCGAACAAACTCAAAATGAGTAGGCCTGTGGGATTCTGTTCAAAACAGATACCCAAAAGTGTTATCTGGAATATCTGTCCTCTTCAGCGCTCTGAGGAGGAGGAAGGAGGATATGCCTGGCATCCATAAGTTTGAAGAACTTAACGTTTGTTCTTACAGATGTTAGCATACTAAAGACAGAGAACAAAGCTTTAAGGAGAAAATTTGCTTAATTTGGCATTTCTAAATGTTTTTGTGATTAAACATAATATATTAACAGTGATCAATATACCTCAAAAGGTGCTTTCAGGGAATTCTGTTTGGGGATTTATTTTTTGAGCCTAAGCTCTCAAACAGTATGGGAAAATAAATGAGCTGAATATGTGTGTCTTGTTTTTCTTCCTCTTGTAGCTTTCCCTATTCATCAGGAAACAGAACTTTCCAAAGAATTTTGGAGGCTATGAAAAATTTCAGACTTGATTGGGTGGTTTATTCAGAGGACGTTATTTTAAGGAATTTTGGATAACTCAGAGCAGGAATCCCTAAACTTTCTAAGCAAAATATTTTTTTATACAGCAGCAAATTCTCAACATAATCAACTTCACTTTTCCTATCTTTACATACATCGTACACTGATAAGATACAGAGTTTTCATTTGGGTAAAGTTTCTCCATGTTTTTTAATAAAGACGGAAACAATTTTAAAAAGGGAGAAAGTCTTCCCATTTATTAAATGTCTATTGTATCCCAGATATTTTGTATACAAAGAGAGAGGCATAGGGTTTGGGTACACACATGAACATACTACATGTAGCAACAGCTTTGCATTTGAGATCATAGGATAAATGCAAACTGTGTGTGTGTTCTTATACTAGCTACCCCTGGGAAGGAAGACCACTATGTGGAAAAACTGTGAATTTAAGAATAAGCATATTTATCCCAACTCCTCCTCCTAAATGCAGGGCAGTTTTAGAAATTTCACGTTTCTTTGTGACCTTCTTGATCTAAAAACTGTTTAAGAGCAAGTGTGTTAGAGTCAGGAGGGCTGTGCCTTGACACCTAATTCTATCATTTCAAATTGTTATAGAGAATTGATATAGTACCTTTCCTAAGAGTTAACACCTTTCAATGAAATTTCACAAACTCCTTTACTAGCCTGATCAATTATTTACATGGCTTCCTGAAGTTCCATGTTAACCAACGTTTACTTTGGTTTAAGTAAATATCATCTTCTATTCTACTTTACATGATTGGGGAAATTTTTTTTTTTTTTTCTTGAGATGAAGTCTCTGTTACACAAGCTAGAGTTCAGTGGCAAAATCTCGGCTCACTGCAACCTCCACCTCCTGGGTTCAAGTGATTCTCCTGCCTTAACCTCCTAAGTAACTGGGACTATAGGCATGCACCACTATGCCTGGCTCGTTTTTGTATTTTTAGTAGAGACAGGGTTTCACTATGTTGGTCAGGCTGGCCTTGAACTCCTGACCTCGTGATCTGCCTGCCTCAGTCTCCCAAAGTGCTGAGATTACAGGCGTGAGCCCGGCTGGAAACTATTTTTTATAAATACTTTATATTAAGATTTTCTAGAAGATGTAGTGATTTAACAACCAGAAAAATGATATTTTTGCAAACATAGAAGCAGAATAACTCTGCCATCTCTGAGTTGTGGAGATCGCTCTGATCTCCAATATTTGAGCAATTAACTTTTGAGTTACCTTTCCATGAGAAGTTTTGATGAGAGTTTAATGGCCCTCTCCCTCATTTCCAGGATGGATGAAGAAGCTGAAGGGAAGGAATACGGAGGTTTCAGAATCCAAGAACAAGTTGTTCTTTGCATACCCTCTGCCATATGCAAACTTTGGGCTTCTCTTCTCCCTTCTATTTAGGGTGTTCACTTTTTCCAAAGAACTTTGGTAAAGGCAGGGTTAACTAACTTGCATTATCGTTAGAACAACACAAATGATGACACACACTGGTCCAGAGTCCAGACTAATCTTAAATCAAGACTTTAAGTGGAACCATGACTGAGGCCCAGTGGTAGCTGTAAAGGACAAGTGAAAGATTATGTAGCAGAATTTCTGAATGTTAGCCTTAGAAAGAACCCCTGATTAACAATCGCTGAGGCCTCACATGTGTTAGGTCCCATATGCTGGACATAAAGAGATTCTTAAGGCAAGCTCCTGGCACTCAAGGAATTCACAAAGTAGTGAGCTCAAAGATCTCCAACAGTAATTAGCATGTCTAACACCTCCACTTACACAATAAGGCAGTGGACACAGGTGATAGAGCAGTAAACAAGTGACTTAATTCTCCCAGGAGTAGTCAAGGTTAAACAATGGTGATTAGATAGTTCAACTCCACCTTCATTTTGCCTGTGGGTTAACTGTGGTCTATAGAATTGCACAGTAAATTGACCAGTCAGAAAAATAACACAGCAGGGGTTTAGGGTTTAGGGTGAAGAAAGCACTTAAATCACTTGTTAAAATCCGGATTTCTAGGTCTTACCTCCAAGATTCTGTTTAAAAGTGTAGGATGGGAGGAGCTGAAACACACCGGATAGTCCTCCCTCTGGTACAGCACAACACACGTGAGGCACTTTTCAATAGAATAAAACCCCAGTAATGAAAGGTTTTGGCTCCAGAGTGGGAGGCCTGGATCTGAATCCTGATGTTATACATGTTCAGAGAGGATAAGTGGCCAGTCCAAGTTCACAGTGCAGTATGTGTTCAGTACAAAGAGTTAATAACTACTTGCAGTGCTATTGTAAGCGTTACATCAGATAATGCATGTAAATTGCTGAGTCCAGAGCCTGGACATATATAATTCTAGCCACTCTTAGCTGCTGGCCACATGATGTGCTAGCACAGAATCAGGACCCAAACCCCAGGTATTTTGATTTTCAGTACGCTGCTCTTTCAGCACCACACAAGGATTTCCAGGAAACACTGACCTTCCTACATCAAGCTGAAAAGATCAAGAGCCCTCTCTCTCAGGCTAATAACTTTTCTTTCATTTTCTACCACTGTGTTCCCAAACGATTTCCCTGGGGTTTTTAATGGGTTGTATTCATTTTAGCATTTCAGAATTTTAGGCAATATATATCCTTATTTTTCATGTATCAAATTTAACCTCTTAAACATGTGCTGGAGAGCACAGGTATCCATGAGAATTTTTATAGTCTTACAAAAATAATAATACAAATTTATACTAATAATTCAAGATAGTAAGGGGTTTTATATTAATATATAGTAGGGAACAGAAGGACTAATAAAGTTTAAAACAAGGAGAGATCAATTTTTCCTAAAATGGGAGGAAAAGGCCTCAGAAAGGTCATGGAACCTCAGTCAAGCAAGGAAGGATAAAGGAATTCGCTGTTGTTTTGAAAAATTTCAAATATTTACAAATAAAGAGAAAGTATTTTAATTCTTACTTCTCAAAGCTTTCAAATGTGTGGTCAGAGGATCAGCCACATCAATGTCACCTGGAATATCTGAGTTCATTTGTGTTGGTGTTAAAAAAAAAAAGAAATAAAGAAAAAGAAAAGCAACAAAAAACAAAACCTAAAGCTGGGTAATTTATACACAAGAGAGATTTATTTGGCCCATGGTTCTAGAGACTGTACAAGAAGCATGGCACCAGCATCTTCTGCTAAGGGAATCAGGCTGCCTTCACATTCATGGTAGAAGGCCAAGGGCTGATGTGTACAGATCCCGTGGTGAGAGAGGAAGCTGCAGAGTGAGAAGGGAGTTACCAGGCTGTTTTGAACAACCAGCTCTCATGGAAACTAATGAGGACTCACTTATTATCACCAGGATGACATCAAGACATTAATGAGCCATCTGCCCCCATGATCCAGATAAGTCCCATTAGGTCTCACTTCCAACACTGGGTGTCAAATATTCAAACTATAGCATGGAAATTTGGTAGAAATACAGAATTCCATGCCAATTCTAGATTTCTGTAACAGGAATCTGCATTTTAATAAGATCACATGATTTGTGTGTAGGCTTGGAGGGATAGTAGCATAGTGAGCACAAAAGTACCTATCATCCAGTTTCAACAATCACCAATAGCTGGTCAATCTTGTTATCTTTGTACCTCTGCCCATTTTCTCCTTTTACTTTTGGATTATTTTAAAGAAATCCCATATACTCTATCACTTCATTGGTAATTGTTTCACAGAGTACATCTTTAAAAGACATGGTCCTTTAAAAAAAAAAAGACTGCAAAACATTTGCTATACCTAAAATATAGTATTTCATGACTATTAAATATTATGGAAGGATTTAGATAGGTAAGGGAGAAGAGGATACTCTATTTTGGAAGAATCAGCAGAGATTTAACTAACCAGCTTGGGACTAAGTGTTATTATTGCCAGTACTAGCGTGTTGTGCAGCTGAATAATCAACCACAAAATCACCTGATGTGAAATACAGTGTGTTACCAGTAAAATTAATTATGTCCAATGACATTTGTCAGGTGTAATATCAAGGGTCACACATCAGAATATAAAAAGCAAAAGGCATAGTCTTACAGATGGGTTGCTTAGGGAGTAAAAGGCACTGAAAATGTTAAAACTTTCAACCTGGCAAATGGGTAGTCTATAAAAAAAATAAATTTCTAACATTCCAGCTGAAAGTTCTAGCTAAAACAGATTTAGAGCTATCAGCCTGTCAAAGTCAAAAGAAGGAATCAACCCCAATAAATGCTAGCTTGGGTATAAACAGTTCTTGAAGGCTCAAGCAGATTCCAGCTAAACCTTGTAACCTCTTTAGGCTTTCAAGGACAGTGCTTCTCTTTTGAATCAGATGACAAATTACAGTGGAAGGCTGGCCATGAAATAAACTATCCTGAAAGCTATTTGGCCTGTTAGAGGGGGCCAGGTGTAGTGGTATTGTTTCATGATGTTTAGTGTATTTGCATATAGAGATGAAGCAAATCAGATACATTGGATACAAGACCCAAAACAAAATAGCTGATTACAGGGTAAAACAAAACGCTCAATTTCTGTTTCAAGGGTACTCCAAGGGGAATTCAAAAACTTTGGCATGTTTCAGGAAGATAAATTCAGATAGTCAGGCAAAGGTTAATTTCTGTAGGTCCCCTGATGTCAGGCTGAGGAGCTGGAACTTAATTCCACCGGCAGTAGGAACCACGCGAGTCTTTGATGTGATAAAAACAAGCCTTCAGGAAGGTGCATCAGCAAGCCTGAGAGCCCTCAAGTGAGAGAAACAGCAAAGGGATTGCTGAAATAATCCTGACATGAAGAGATAAGCCCTGGAATGGGTGAAGAAGGTCAATTGAATGTCAACCTTGAGATTTACATCAGCCTCTCTTCACATAACATAAAAGCTCTTGTCTCTCCCATCCAGGACCCCATGAATTCCAACCTGAAAATCCACCATATGTTGCAGAATTAAGAGCCCCCTCCCCTCCATTTAAAACAAACAAACAAACAACACAGGCATGGTGGTAAGAAATGACATAAATCTGCAGACTTTCAAATGAGTTTGCATTAAATTTCCTTTATACATTAGAATGTTTCAGAAAGTTTAAAAAGATGGAGAAAAAATGTTCACCTAGGTTTCTTTAGGTGAACCAAATAAAGCATTTTTTAAGAGGAATAAGTTTATTTGAAAGGCATGCCGTGATTAAATCTTGTAGTAGAGGGTACTCTTAAAAGTTTTGGGGTTTTGTTAAACAGAGAAAGAGGCAGAAAGAAAAGAGAAAAGAGGAGAGCAAGTGTCATGGGGGACAGGGGAGCTGTGGTTAGTGTGATGTGACACCTTGCCATCCCATGAACCTTCACGTTGGCAGTGAAGCCACCAAATTACAAGATAATTGACAAGGGTAAACTTGAACATCTCTGGGTATGACCAAATTAAAGAGCTGATTGTCAACAAACCTGAAGCCTAGCTTACATGTGCAATTAAATTTCTGTAAGTCAAATATGAGAGCATTTCTTAAAGGAACTCTCTAATGAGTCTTTTAACAATATGAATAAATCATGCCCCAATTTATCTAGTCGGTAATTAAGGTGCTCGACTATCAGGGTTTTAAAAAAATTTTTACACATATAATAGAGCGGTCCTGTAACTCCTCTCTGAAGGTATGACAAGAAAGAGAAAGCCTGTGATTTTGTGATTTGTACAATATTCACTGTTTAAAATAGAGTCAGGGGATGGCGTAGGGATGGAAGATTTGGAAACCTTCCAGGATCTGACTGAGTGATGTGCCTCCTCTCACCTGGATAATGATGTTGTTAGGGGCTGACTGTGGGATGAGTGGGGTGATGGTGGCTCTCCATTCCTCACTAATGTCCCCATCCGAGCATCTATTTTCTCATTTATGATCTCCTTGACACTGACTCTATTTACATGACATGGGGATTAATCAGCCAGGAGTTTTTTAGCTGCAGGAATCAGGCAATCCGTGTAACTCAGCATGGCAGCGTGACATTATCACCAGCTAAGCAATATTCGTTCTGTATGATCACCATCTCCAGGGAACGTGCTGTGTGATAGGACTTCAGGTGCTGAAGTCGTAAACCATTACACTCATCCCCGAGCAGCTGTATGACACCTTTCCTCAAGGACAGCCACGGAAAGCCACACTCTGGATCCAGCCTGATTTATTAGCAGTATCAGCAAGGGCACTGCAAAAGTTTCAGTCACCAGCTGCTGCAGGGAAAGGTACCCTTTCTCCACTTCTGCGGCAGGTCCATATATACAGAATTACTTGAGACTCCAAACAAAGCATTATCTCTGTGGCAAGTGGATTTCTGTCAAGGTACCCCATCACTGCATCACACTTACTCGTTGGCCTGCCTGTTAGCCCCTAGTGAGAATGTGAACAGTTTGATGGGAATAACAGAGACATATTCCTTTGTATTCACAGTTCTCTACCTGACGTTTGGCAAAAGAGAAGTCCACAAAATATGTTTGGTGAGTGAGTGAAAGAATAAATGAATGAGTTTTGGTGAATGAGATAATGGTTATTTTATCAAAGAAAGAAAACAGGAAGTTGGTGTTAAATTTGCTTCTCATTTTATCCTTCATGAATTGAACTAATGAACAGTTTTTTTTGTTTTTTTGAGATGGAGTCTTGCTCTGTCACCAGCAGGCTGGAGTGCAGTGCTGTGATTTCGGCTTACTGCAATCTCCACCACCCGGGTTCAAGGGATTCCTGTGCCTCAGCCTCCCGAGTAGCTGGGACTACAGGCGCATGCCACCATGCCCACCTAAATTTTGTATTTTTAGTAGAGACGGGGTTTCACCATGTTGGCCAGGATGGTCTTGGTCTCCCAAAGTGCTGGGATTACAGACATGAGCCACCACACCCAATCTGAACAGTTCTTAATAGGAAAGAAGTGCTTTCTAGACTGACTTCTGCCAGGTAAATATATAGCCACTGTATCTTAATCTGGTAAAGCTACTCACATGGTTCAAAAGGAATTCCAGGGCTTATGCTAACATATTGGAAGAAAGCATTAAATAGTTTCTTAGATGACTACCCTTAAATGCTGAATTCCCCATCCTTTTCCTCAGGTGAAATAGGAGTCAGGGAACAGAAAGAGGCTCACATTCAAACACACCTGGGTTAGACTCCCATCTGCACCACTTCCTGTCTCTGTAACCTTGGCACACTTGGTTTCCTAAGAGCTTCAGTTTCCTTATCTGTAAAAGGAGAGCAGTAATCTAGACCACATGCAATGTCAGTCACTACAATAGAGTGTAAGTGAAATACTCAGTATAAAGTTTCTAACATATTGCCTGGGACTTAATAGGTGCTCATTAGTAAGAAAATATCACTTTAATCAATCAGTTCTCTTGAGAGAGATTAACAATATTTGGTTTGTGTGACTAATGGGGCTATATAGGTTAAATCCTCAGGAACCCCTTCAGAAGTCAATCAAGCACTATTGTAAAATCCAACCAACAATCCAACCGTGGAAACAGTATTTTAATTATGCGCTACATCTCCTGGTGTACCCCAAGGTTTGCACAATTCATTCTCTCATTGTCTTTCTCTCTCTCTCTGTCCTGTTCACTGAAGGGCATCACAGATTGCATATGCTTACTTCTAAATCAAAAAAGAAGGAAGTAGGTATGTGATGTCTGCAAGCCACTTAACCTCGCTTGACTTCTTTGTTCATCATTAAGATGAATCAGTTGGACTAGACAATCTCTTGGGTCTTTTGGCTCAATGGTTTGTGATTCTAGGAAATGAACACATAAGTTCCTAGTTACCAAATCAGTAAGGCAGTCAGGTTAAAAATAAACCAAATGAAGCCAAATAATTTTCTTAACTTTGCTTCAGTGGGAAGATTACTACACAGTAAGCCCATATATAGATACAGATATTATATAGATACTTTGCTAGGTGGTCTTTTATGGAATGTCAATCAATAGCAATACTTCCATTTAAGCAAATTCCTAGACAAACCTGACTTTGTTTTTACGAGAGGATGTTTTGGTCATTCACTGGCAAACTAGCACCATTCTGTAATACTGGGAGGATACCATAAAGGTATTTAAGCGATGGCCAATACTCTTTTTCCCTAGTTAGAAGAATGGGTTTACTTGTTTTGGAGCAAATTCATCAGAAGAATTCCTACTAAATCTACCCATGTGGGAGCTCACATCCTCCTCACCATACACTTCTCATTCACACATTGAACTGCAAATATCACTCTTAGTATTCCTTTTCCTGCAAGTCTCCATAACCACAGAATGTAGCAAACATTCAGTAAACATTAGCTGCCTCCAACACAACAAAACCCTAAGAGAGAAAGGAGGGCCTTTTCATTTTAAGCCTACTGCCTAAATTCTCAATGCATCATTCAATTAATCCAATAAACATACATTGAAACATTATTCTGTGTCAGGTAAGAATTAGGTACTCTAGATATGGGACAAGGTAAAGAAATTAGGCATTGATACTTTAGACATTACAATTAAGAATGGGGAACAAATATTAGCCAAATACACCCACACATACTTGCATCTATGTATGCATGCAAATTCATTCTACTTTCTCACTCCTATCCAAGTTTTACATTGGCAGCCGGGCCCTTTACCCTTTCTTGTACTGGGGACTTACTAGTGTTGAAAACATAAGCCACATTCTAGGTAGAGGGAACAACTTATGTGACATCTCTGAGTGAAGAAGGAACATCACAGCAATCAAAGAGTTGATGGCAGATGTGTTTGGACGGCAGAGAGTGGAGAGTAGAGGGGCCTAAAGTAAGCCTTGGAGGGATACACACATACAGCAAGCAGTGCCATGTCACGTACGAACTTAGAGGTTCTCAAATTATTTTAACCATTTTGCTACTTGAAAAAAATCAAAAACATCAAGAGTGGTCTACTTTGTGTTGCTTTTTTAAGTTTTAAGAACATCTTGGCCAGGCTTGGTGGCTCATGTTTGTAAGCCCTGCACTTTGAGAGGCCGAGGTGGGGGGATCACGAGGTCTGGAGTTCGAGATGAGCCTGACCAACATGGTGAAAACCCATCTCTTCTAAGAAAAAAAAAATACAAAACTTAACCAGGTTTGGTGGCCCACGACTGTAATCCCAGCTACTCAGGAGGCTGCGGCAGGAGAATTGCTTGAACCTGGAAAGCAGAGGTTGAGGTTGCAATGAACTGAGATCGATCCACAGTACTCCAGCCTGGGCAACAGAGTGAGATTCCATCTCAGAAAAACAAACAAACAAACAAACAAAAAACCCAACTCTATTGTTGAATCATGTGCCAGTCTCCACATTCAATACTTAAGTACCAGTTGACCACACACATGCATAATTATAGCATTATTAAAAATAATGGCTGTCATTTATTGAGAATGTCAAAAGTTCTGGGGTAAGTACTCTACATCCATCACATAATACTTCATCTTCTATCTACACACCAAAGTAGGCATTACTTTTGTCCCTAAGTGAAAGATAAGCAAATAAAGTTAAATATCTTGCCTAAGGTCAATTTTTAAATCCCAATTTGTAGAATTGTAAGTTCTCTACGCGTCTCACACTTTGTGTCTCAGTTCTCCATACCGATAGCTCTGCTAAGGAAAATCACAAATATAACGGGTGTAGACACATATTCATAAGAGGGACCCAGCAATCCCATTACTGGGTATATATCCAAAGGATTACAAATCGTTCTACTATAAGGACACGTGCACACGAACGTTCATTGCAGCACTGTTTACAATAGCAAAGACCTGGAAACAACCCAAATGCCCATCGATGATAGACTGGATAGGGAAAATGTGGCACATATACACCATGGAATATTATGCAGCCATCAAAAACGATGAGTTAGGGTCCTTTGTAGGGACATGGATGAACCTGGAAACCATCATTCTCAGCAAACTGACAGAAGAGCAGAAGATCAAACACCGCATGTTCTCACTCATAGGCGGGTGTTGAACAATGAGAACACATGGACACAGGGAGGGGAGCACTACACACTGGGGTCAGTTGGGGGGAAATAGGTGAGGGACGGTGGGGGGTGGGAAGCTGGGGAGAGATAGCAAAGGGAGAAATGCCAGATGTAGGTGATGGGGAGGAAGGCAGCAAATCACACTGCCATGTGTGTTCCTATGCAACAATTTTGCATGTTCTTCACATGTACCCCAAAACCTAAAATGCAATAAAATAAATGGGAAAAAAAAACCTGAATTTCACAGAAGTAAAAAAGCAACTTAACTTGGTGTTTTGTTTGGAGGCATATTGAAAAGTTAATGTGAAAACCCAGTAGTGGCAAAACTCCCTTGATTTTAAACAGGATTAAAACTTTTCTCAATACAAGTCATTTTAAAGGCAGCCCTCATTTTTATATTAGGCCGAGTTTAAAACTGAAAAGATGTTTCAAAAACCAAAGAAAGAGAAATGGAAATAAAGGGGAAAGCTAATATAAGAAAAGAAAAATGACCGGATGATGGGGAACTAAGGAAAATGACAAAATCACAAGCACAAAAGAGGAACAGGAGAAACGGCAGAAGGATGAATGAAAAGGGTCACCCTGTAGAGGACACAGGAAATGCCAAATCTTCTGCAATTTCATCCAAATCTCAGAATTTCATGCTTCCTGTTACTCTTCTTAGAGAAACATCTAGATTAAAAACTACTGCTCACAGTTCTAAAACTCTTTTCTCAGAAACTGGTTTGTCTCTGAAGGGAAAAACTCAACTTACAGGGAGGGTATTCATGCAGGCTGAAGCAGAGGTCTGAACATAAAATTAGACCAGAAAAGTCAGAAGTTTCCCATCTTGGTTTGAAAATATTGATAGAACAAACTATTTTTTCCTAACCCCTGGAATAATTGGAGACCATGAGAATTATTACATGTGTCAATAGTTTCTTCTTTCATTTATAACTAAGCTACTTCATTTCGTTTCATCAAAAAGTAACTTTCCAGTGATCCTTTTCAACCCTTGCCAGATTTTTTTTTTCCCATTTCTAATGCATTTTTTCTAGCCATGGCCCATAATACTCATCAAATTAGCAATCTGAAAGCAATTGATCATGTCCATAGTCATTTCAAGAATCAATGCCTAGGTCTTGGAGGCGCAGAATAATATCACTTGGCAAACTGCCTTAAATGACTTTATTTCTATTCTTATTGAAAAAGACTGACTTTCCTGCAAGGTGTTGTGACATTAGCAGGAAAGAAAAACACTGCATTAATAGCCTTAAAATGTGAGTGACAACCAATCTGTATCTCTCTT
Organism: Sapajus apella; assembly: GCF_009761245.1. Classification (NCBI taxonomy): domain Eukaryota; kingdom Metazoa; phylum Chordata; class Mammalia; order Primates; family Cebidae; genus Sapajus; species Sapajus apella. The sequence goes on from NW_022436953.1 coordinate 10,500,407, forward strand.
TTTTTTTTGGGGGGGGTGGAGGGCAGGGTCTCAGTTTATCACCCAGGCTGGAGTGTAGTGACATGATCATAGTGCACTACAGGCTGAATCTCCTGACCTCAAACAATCCTCCCTCCTTACCCTCCCAAAATGCTGAGATTACAAGTGTAAGCCAACACACCTGGCCAAGATGGCATCCTCTCAGAGCTTACCCCAACACCTCACACCCTATTTGTGTTCTACACTAAACTCAGCATCTTCTCTGCTTCGCTAACTTTTCTTCATTAAGACACCGTGTTTCTGCTTTCCAAGGCCAGGAATCTGGACTGACTTTGACCTATTCCTCTTCTTCATGTTATTCCATCATGTTTAGAATCTCAGACATACGCACAGTCCAGTGTACCGTGGAATGAAAGGAGTGCCCACAGGAATCAGTAGTAGCATTTGCAACCTTTTGATAGTCAGAGCCAAGAACAGAGAGCCTTACTGCTTCTCTATGAGACTAAGACTCTGAAGGATTGCAGTTTGAATCGGATCTGTTGCCCCAAGCTGCATTCCATATATACAAATAAATATAAAACAAATAAACACACATGTCCATTATTAAGGGCCCTCATTGCAACAATTAACAGGCATCAGCTGGGACTAATTTAAGCAATAAAGGGCAAGTTATTACATTTTTAAAGAGGCATGGCATGGATTAAAAGCCTTAAGGTCTGAAATTAGGACAAAAAAACCATCAAGATCCCTGGAGTGCTCTTTGTCCATGTTTTTCCTTGATTTCTCTCTGCTTATCTGCATTGTTTTTTCCTTTCTTTTGCTCTTCAGGTCACATTCTAGGTAGACCACGGCCAGCCTAGAACTCCTAGAGTTTCTGTTTTCTGTCAATATGGAAATGGCTACTGCCCCTCAATTCTACCTCCAGTTTGCTGGAATGGGAAATCGGACTGATATCAACCGGCAATGAGCTAGGAGAGCTGAGTCACTTACTATAAATAAGCCTGCTGAGAATCTCTCCTTGTTACCCTATGGGCATGTGGAAACATCTCCAGAAAAGAGGGGTCTTGTGAGTTGGACGGTTCTCCACAGCATCTAATGCCACAAGGGAATGACAACAGAGCTATTACTGCTAAAACTGTTTACTGAGAGACGCAATCATTCAGGGTTGAAACAACACACTTACTCCTTCCCACCCTCTCTCCACTCAGTGCACCTGAAACTACACGATACTCTTACACGCACTGCTGCAGTCACCAACCTAGAAACAAGGATTGACTACTGGAAGGATTTTTGCCCCAATCACCAGTGAACCTGTCCACCCTGAAATCTGCCTGTAGAACAAGCTCCCCATCTTCTTTTTTAAAGGAAGGCGTGTGTATTTAGTCTGTTCTCATACTCCTATAAGGAACTACCTGTGACTAGGTAATTTATGAAAAAAAGAGGCTTCATTGACTCACAGTTCTGCAGGCTGTACAGAAGGGCTGGCTGGGGAGGACTCAGGAAACTTAAAATCATGGGGGAAGGCAAAGGAGAAGCAAGCACCTCTTCTCACGGCCAACAGGAAAGAGAGCCTGGGCAGAGAGGGAAGTGCGGCACACTTTTAAATAACCAGATCTCGTGAGAACTCACTCACCATCACGAGAACAGCAAGGGGGAAATCCACCCCTATGATCCAATCACCTCCCATCAGGCCCCTCCTCTAACGCCGAGGATCACAACGTGATATGAGATTTGAGTGGGGATGCAGAGCCAAACCATGTCAGCGTGTTTCTAAAAACCAGTATAATCTGCTATGTGTTCCCAATCTTATTTTTCATACAGCCTCAGTCTCACAGCTACAAAAAGACAATAGTATGATTCTTGGCACGTGCACAGCATAGGCTGAGCAAAGTGACTGATCTCTATAGAAAACAGGTGATGATAGAGAACTTGAACAAAAACACATTTATCTAAAAGTAAACACCAGTTTCTATATGCCAAAAACTACGCTAAGCTCTTACTCCAATTAACTTAGCAAATTGCCACATAACAGTTCGATAAGATAGAAATTCCCTAATTTTACAGACAGATCAGAGAGATTAAATACTCCCATTAACATTATAAAGAAAGCTGCCAGAGTTTAGCTAGCTAGTTGTTTTCCCCTCCTTGGGGCTTATCAAAGTTTTTACTGCTTTTTAAAAATCCTCACCTCCATTCTCTTATTTTCAGAACTCTGCAATCTCTAGTACAAGTAAGTGAGTTTCTGCTTCCAGGAGAACTTTCCAGCCTTGTGTGGTAAAGTAGCCTGGAGCTGGTGAGCCTCAGGATAATGAAATACAGAGTTAAGCAAGGCAGCTGCATGTGGCAAGTTAATCACTCCTGATGCTCTGGGAGAAGTGAGATACAATTATAAGCCAGTTAATCCCCTAGTTCCTTGGTAGTGGGGTGGGAAAACTGTTAATCAGCATCAAAAATACATTTGGAAAGAGGTTTCCAATAGATAGCTTGGCGAGAACAGAGATAGGCAGATCAATTCAACAGGAAAAATCTCTTATTTGTCACATCTGGACGCACCCTGGTTAAGACTTAATTAGATTGTGTAGTAAAGAAGATCTCATAAACAGAAATGGTGGGGAAGGGTAGAGAGGGAGCTGAAGGCTGGTGAGTCAATACAGTTGGCCATGCTCCAAGTATCAGAAAAGAGCCCAGAGTCAGGAGCACAGAGATTGCTTCATCAGGCAAGTGTGAATGAGAGGCATTTGTGCGCTTTCCACCTTTCTTTCCTTCATACATCAATTTAAAAACAACACTAATAGGCCGGGCATGGTGGCTCATGCCTGTAATAGCAGCACTTTGGGAGGCGTAGGCAGGCAGATCACCTGACGCCAGGAGTTTGTGACCAGCCTGGCCAATATGATGAAACCCCGTCTCTATTAAAAATCCAAAAATTAGCCAGACGTGGTGGTGTGTGCCTGTAATTCCAGCTACCTGGGAGGCTGAGGAAGGAGAATTGCTGAAACCTGGGAGGTGGAGGTTGCAGTGAGGCCAGATGGTGCCATTGCACTCCAGCCTGGGAAAAGAGTGAAACTCCATCTCAAAAAAAAAAACCAAAAAACAACAAAAACCCCCCACAATGCTCACAGAAGAAACAAAGCCTCTCTGCAGCTCCATCTAAAACCTAAAGAATGAAAGAAACAACTCTCCCAGCAGAAATGAGTTAGCTGGACATTGACTCCCAGACTTTTTTTTTTTTTTTTTTTTTTTTTTTGACAGAGTCTCTCTTTGTTTTTTAGGTTGGAATGCAATGGCACCATCTTGGCTCTCTGCAGCCTCCGCCTCCCAGGTTCAAGCGATTCTCCCGCCTCAACCTCCTGAATAGCTAGGACTACAGTCGCCCACCACTATGCCTGGCTAATTTTTTGTATTTTTAGTAGACACAGGGTTTCACCGTGTTAGCCAGGATAGTCTCTATCTCCTGACCTCGTGATCTGCCTGCCTCCGCCTCCCAAAGTGATGGGATTACAGGCGTGAGCCACTGCGTCCAGTCGACCCTCAGCCTTTTCCACCAGAACTCCTTTTACAATTTTTCCCCATAAACTGCATGTTTTTTTTTAAATCAAATATAAAAGAAATTAATCTATTCACTCGTTTTTAAATATACAAGAATGCTAACCTGTTCTCTGGATCATAGTGATGTAATCCATGTAATCATCATCCAGTTGAAGAAATATCTAAAAGCTGAATGACTTCACTGTTCTGTATAATCAAGAACACAAATGCATGTAGAGTTTTAATTGGGCATCTGTAATATTAAAAAAAATAGCTTAGTATATTTATTACCACCTTTTTAAAAAAAATCCCAAGCAATTTCTAGATTGGATGGAATACACTGACCCAGATCCAGATGGTTTCCAGGCCCCCGACATCTTTTCAGATGTGGAGACATACATTCTGTGCTAGCGCTTTTCTTTTATTTATTTATTTTTGAGATGGAGTTTCGCTCTTGTTACCCAGGCAATGGCGCGATCTCGGCTCACTGCAACCTCTGCCTCCTGGGTTCAAGCAATTCTCCTGTCTCAGCCTCTTGAGTAGCTGGGACTACACGCATGCGCCATTATGCCCAGCTAATTTTTGTATTTTTAGTAGAGATGGCGTTTCACCATGTTGACCAGGATGGTTTCGATCTCTTGACCTCATGATCCACCCGCCTCGGCCTCCCATGTGCTAGTGCTTTTCTAAGGCAACTTAGAGCATTTCTTTCAGTGAAGCTTCAAAAAAACACAAAAACTTCACATGTAATATTATGCATGGTTCTCTTTGGTGGAAAGCACAGTGAAGCAGGTGCTATGCCTCTCAGCAAGAACGTCTCTTCTCATTACATGATTAAATAAGAGTACCTTCACCTGTACCCAGCAGCTTAGCACCCTACCATTCAAGCAACACCATACCAGCAGAATCACGCTTTTGCAGAATGGAGTGAAAGAAACCTCATGTTTATCATTCGTAACGGATTAAAAGTTAATCAGGGAGCTATGTATAGTGTTAAATCTTCTGGAGCACCACAGTCAATCCAATTTTCTACACATGAGGCATAGGCCTCACTGACTGACTGCAAGCACCACCTACAATTTGGGCTTTTCCTCTTCTAACCTGTTTTGCCTGTCAATGGTAAAGCTCATATCTCACTTAAGAGCTATTTCACATTTGAGGATGATTAAATCACTAATGTGTGTTAGAATAGACTAATAGTTAAAGGGACGGCCTTTCTAGAAACTGACACTCTTAAGTGATTTACTTGGATGGCCTCATTTATTCCTCACAAATATCATATGAAATCAACCTTATATGTATAGTTCCCATTTTATATATCAATATTATATATTACAAACAATACATATAAATATATATTATGTATGTTTATAACATATATCATATATTATATATAGTTTGCAAGTAATATATATATATTGTTTATAAGTGTAGAATCAGGATTTGAACCCAGACAGTGTAATTCTTGAGCCTACATATTTGTACTATCCCATAGCATTGTACTTACAAGGAGTAGAATAAAATTAAAAGCCCATCTGTAAGTGTAGTTTCATTTAATCTAGCCTGCATGGAGAGAAAAATGTTTAATAATTTGGTCATAAGAAATGTTGAGTTATTAGATCCTTTCATTTTGATTCAGCAATAAAAATGATATGCATAAAGACAGTATAACAACTATCTTCATAGAAGTGACATTGATTACGCATTCTGAGTAATCTACAGATAATGTAATATAATGTGTATAGGTTTTATGCAAATAGTACACCATTTATATAAGGACTTTTATATAACAACTTGAGCATCTGAAGATTTTGGTATTCATGGGGGTCCTGGAACAAATCTGTCACGGATACTGAGGGATAACTGCATTCGTGAGGTAGAAATGAGGAATCTTGAACCAGTGCCAGTATTCTCTATGTTCCCACACATACATAATACAGACCTATACAACATTGAGGAGAGAGTTGATGACACTGACATAAATGAACTTAAGTCCTCTGCCCACCAAGCCTAGAGGTGGCCTCATCAAGCTATTTGGGTTGACTGGCCCAAAGAGTCATTGCATCTCCCTGAGCTGGTTCCATGGGACTGATCTAAATGGAGATTTCAACATGTGAGAGCTATACCTGAGAGAATAGGCAACTGCCTCAGGTCCAAAGCATTGAGATCTTTTAAAGCAGTGCTTCCTTCTTATTCTGCATCTTATGAATACCCTCCGTTAAAATATCTGTACTCACACCACCACCAAATTCTCATTTGATTGAAGGAAACCTCGTGGTTAAGAAATGTCAAATTCTAAAACATTTAATTGGGTGCTATAATCATCCTCCTTATCGTTCAGGATTCTATTTATAAAGAAGGCTCCATTCTTGCTTGTTTTCTATGTGATCATTTATGTTTTAAATTAGGAACCAGGCTGGGTGCGGTGGCTCACGCCTGTAATCCCAGCACCTTGGGAGGCCGAGGCAGGTGGATCATCTGAGGTCAGGAGTTTGAGACCAGCCTGGCCAACATGGTGAAACCCTGTCTCTACTAAAAATACAAAATTTAGCTGGGTGCAGTGGTATGCACCTGTAATCCGAGCTATTCCAGAGGCTGAGGCGGGACAATTGCTTGCCCAGGAGGTGGAGGTTGCAGTGAACCGAGACTGTACCACTGTACTCCAGCCTGGATGACAGAGTGAGACTGTCTCAAGAAACAAAACAAAACAAAAAATTAGGAACCAAATATATGACGTCAGTCTTCCAAAAGGCTCAGTGATGGTGAGATGCTTCCATGGTGACAAGTTACATAACTAGCGGTGGAGTGAGTGAGGGCATGCTACCTACCGCAAGCTCCTGGGGAGGAGCAGTAGGCGATGTACTCATTTCAGAGCTGTACTCAGCCCTGACAGCTCAAGGAGATTTAAACAACCATAATATGTTTGCATTTCTATCTGGCTCCCGGACTCAAAGAAACTTGAATAAATATTGGCACATTTTATAAATAAGCTGTGGGAGTGGGGAAACCCAGCATCCTTGTCATATAAAATCAGTTTCAGGCAAAATCATGGGGAAACTTGGCGCAATCATCAGAATATTGAACATTATATTGTTTTTCCTGCAAATGACTCATCCAATTCTTATAATATCCCTTTGAGGTAAACACCAGAAAAGGATCATTAGTCCCAATTGCCTCTGCTAGAGAGTCTAATATGGAGAAATTTGCTCATCAAGAGCCAAACAAAATTTTAAAGAGAGAAACTTTCTTTGTGATTTGTTTTGAGGTCACTTTTCATTTATTTATTTATTTAGAGACAAGATCTCACTCTGTTGCCCAGGCTGGAGTGCAGTGGCGTGATCTCGGCTCACTGCAGCTTCTGCCTCCCAGGTTCAAGCAATTCTTGTGCTTCCTGATTAGCTGGGATTACAGACATGCACCACCAGGCCCTGCTAATTTTTGTATTTTTAGTAGAAATGAGGTATCGCCATGTTGGCCAGGCTGATCTCAAACACCTGGCGTCAGGTGATCTGCCTGCCTTGGCCTCCCAATGTGTTGGGATTACAGGTGTGAGCCATTGCACCTGGCCTTTTGTTTTTAATTCCTCCATTTAGTTATTTACAGCCAGGTGTCACCAAGCAAAACTATAGGGGAGAAACAGGTTCATCAAAGGCTGAATTGTAATTCCCTAAGTTTCCCTAGATAGGGGGAAAAAAGGAAAAGAAAAACAATTTTCTCCCACAGCTGTAGAAAATGTGTAGAAAAAAGATGTAGGGAGAAGCAGCTGAGAAGGAAAAACAAGCAAGCCCTTAGCCATGTAATGTACATGGGACCTAAAATCAGACAGAGGTGACTTCCAGCTCTGAATCGGCTGCCTAGTAACTATGTGGTCTCAGACAAATCGGGATAAAGAGTAAGACAGACCCCACCCCCCTAGGGGAGTGGCGAGGACTAAATGAGATACTGCATGTTTAATATTCAATATTATAAATTCTTGCTCACAGGTCAGCAACAATTAGTTCTTTTTTGGAGAATAACAGAAAAGTTACCAAAACCGAACTCCAACCCAAATTAAGGCACAATAGATTTTCAATCCTGAATGCTAATAAAAATGCCAAGGAAATGCCTTTAGAGTTAATGCAAAATAGAGAGGAGTCATTTACAAAGCAAAACAGAAAAACGACTAAGCACAATTAAGCTAAGTAATATGAAAGTAATCTAAAAAGTGTAAAATAAAAAAAGGATAACTTTCTTTCAAGTAGACAAAAGAAAAAAGCTAAAAAGGGCGACAAACTTCTGAAAGCATGCCAAACTCACTGAAAATTCTGGCCCTACATAATGCTGCCCTCTTGTTCGTCCTGCAGAAACTTCTAAAACCTAAATGTGCCCAGGATATTTTAATATTCTTTAGCATGAGCCAAAGTCACTTAAATGTTCTGTCTGATTCTTTCCTACTTCTCAGAATAACTGAGCTCAGCCCAACCTCTCTGGAAAGGCGGCAGGAAGAAGCATCCTGCTTTCCTCTCTGGCTCCCCTGCAGGTTCAGCTGGAAGGGACGGGGAGCCTCAGTCTCAGCAGCCACCAATTAACCACCTCCTAAGAGCTCAGCAGCTGACCTGTGTTTTAAAGAGAATAGACATCTTCCACCACTGTAATCTATGCTAAATAGAACTAGACATCTGACCACAATAACTGAAGGTTAAATAAACACATTTCTTCACAGGATAGAGTAAAATAAGTCTATTTAGTAACGACGAAGGCCTCGGAACATCTTTAATCTCAACACTTTGGGAGGCTGAGGTGGGAGGATCATTTGAGGCCAAGAGTTCAAGACCAGCCTGGGCAACACAGCGAGGCCCCATTTCTACCTAAAAAGAAAAAAATCAGCCAGGATCCTGCTTAAGTCCAGGAGTTGAGGCTGCCATGAGTCAGGACCACAACACTGCAGTCCAGCCTGGGTGACAAGGTGAGATGCCAGCCACCTCTAATAAAAATAAGTAACCACTAAACTTCGTAAGCCAGTGGCAAAGTGATAACATTTATATCCTTCCAGGATTCCTAAGTCACTGCTATCACCACACTAACCATGACACACAACAGCCAATGACGCCACAGAGAAATGCCCTATTCTATGACATGTGTATTGCTTTAACTAATGGCCTTGGGTTTTGGGGTTTTGTCTTCTTCTTGCCATGTTAATTTTCTCTGGGGGCTTACGCTCAGATCAGTGGGAACTTCAGCGGCAATTTTCTTTTATTGACTTTGGGTTGCAGTCCATATTTAATGATGCCAGATAATAACTGCAGAAATACTGTATGGAATCCAAATCACATATCCAGAACACAGGGACAGAACATTTGTGAATTCATCCCTTATTGTACTTGGCCCAAGACTCAAGGACAAATTTCTTCACTGAGCAGCTGGGATGCCACAAGTAAAATACCCTCTGAGTTTAGTATGTAAAGCCAATCTTTAGTTTATAAAGACAAGAAAATCACCTGTCTGAATTTAGGCCAGTGACAAGAAGTCCTAAGCCTCAATGTCCCCTTCTGCAAAATGATAATGATACTATCAGCATGTATCTCATAAAGGAACCTGATTAGGGTTGTTGTAAGGATTACGTAAGATGATGTATGTGGAACACTCAGCATAGTACATAGCAAAGTAGCCAAAAGGATTTGGTAGTATCAGCAGCATCATTAGTACGTAAAAAACTAATGAGACTGGTGAAACTCTCTGCAAGTTAGATGGCATTTACCAAAGTTGGAAATGCCAATACCTTTTAACCCAGCAGATCTATTTCCTGGTATCTGTCCAACAGAAATTAACACATACACAGCCCAAGGATCAATGTAAAAGGCTGTTAATATAATGCATTGTTTGCTATAACCAAAAAAAAAAAAATCCTCACATAACTAGATGGGGGGAAAACAGGAAATTTTTTTTTGCCTATTATTGGCAAAATCATTAAATAACATTTTATCAGTACAATGTAATACTATGCAACAGTTGTAAAGAATAAGGTAGACTTTACATGTACTGACACATATAAAAATCTCTAAGATTATTGCTAAGCAGGAAGAAAAATGCAAGTTCAGAACAAATGCGAATTGGAAATACTTTGAAGTTAGGAAAAAAAAAAAAAACAGTAAAATACGATATATTCCCACAGAGTGATTTCCCCAGGACAGCACATTGGAAACAGGGTCTCCCTTTCTGCTGGAGTTAAGCATGTCATGATGCTGTCTATCTCTGCCACTGTTTGAAACGTCCTGTCCAAGAGTGAAATTTATTTAGATAAATGTTGAGTGGAAAAGCAAGCAACGACAACTTCTAAAGGGGATTAAAAGAAAGAAAGAAAAGTGAGAAAGGAGATTTCTGATGACTTCAGCATTAGGATTCAGGGGGGCCTGAAGCTAGGTTTGTCAGCTTGACAATTTTAGTTACAGGAACATAATTCCTCTAGTGACAGAGTGAGTTTTAGTCCCATGTGTGATTTTAACTTGAAATTGAAATACACTCAAACTCCCAGCTTTTTTTCCTTCCCCTACACCCATGGTTTTTAAACATTTTTTGTCCCTATATTCAAACAGAATTGTATATAGAAGCCCAGTATGTAAATCCAGCTATGTAGTTGTAGTATTCTGAAGGCCAGTGACAGGAACTTTCTAAGCCTCAATGTCCCTTTCTGCAAAACCAAAGGTGAGGAAGTGAGAACACAGACCTCAGAATCCTTAGACGAACCTGAGAGACAAGGCTTTAGACCCTGTGTCTCTGTTTCCTAGACAAACCAAGTAGGGTTAAAGTGCCTTGATTTCTTTATCCCAAATGAGAATAGTAAGTTCCCTATCTGTCTTTTAGGCTTTGATCACATGAAAAGCACAGCTCTTAAGGCATTTTGGAAAAATGTAAATCTTCCTTAAATTAAAAATCCTTGTTCCAGTTTCGAATGTGAGTCCATAATAAAGATTTCATTCACCTTAAAATGCACTATTTCAAGCAAAGAGATGGTAGCCTTCAAAACTCCTCAGTGCTATCAACCCTAATGTACAGCAAACCCTTAAGCACATCCCTTGTAATTATGTTGAAATAATCACAGTAGGTAAAAGGTGATGACAGCTCAGGCAGCCACAGATGTCCTGTTACGGTATAGAACTTGTATCTATAAATTTCTTTCTGTCTTTGAGACCGGTGTAATCATTTCTGGCATTGTACTTGGAACTACCCAGCAGTTCAACAAAATAAGAACTATGAAATGACAACAATAACAACGAATAGCTCTACCGTGGTAGGAAAGGGCCTGGCGTTTACCAAATTTTAAGAGAGAAGTCTCAAAGACACTTACATAATCTAGAATGATAAAGAGCTTTTAATCTAGAGTTATAAAGAGCTTTGGAGAACATTTAGAACCAGGCTGGTAAGTTTTCTTTTGCTAACTCGGATCTGTTGGGTAGTGACTACTCTTTCAGGCCATCCTACTTCCACAGGAATGTGTTGTGACAGTTGGGCAATATCTTCCTTTCACATGGAAAGGTAGAGGGCTGGTTCTCATGTTGTGTATAGGGAACCCCTGTTTTAGCTCAGGCTTCCATTTTACCAGCAGGGAAGTGAATTTTTTGTTTGTTTGTTGGAGGCAGAGTTTCACTCTTGTTGCCCAGGCTGGCGTGCAATGTGCGATCTCGACTCACTGCAACCTCTGCCTCCTGGGTTCTATTGATTCTCCTGCCTCAGCCTCCCTAGCAGCTGGGATGACAGACACCTGCCACCACACCCAACTAATTGTTGTATTTTTAGTAGAAACGGGATTTCACCATGTTAGTGAGGCTGGTCTGGAACTCCTGACCTCAAGTGATCCACCTGCCTAGGCCTCCCAAAGTGCTGAGATTACAGGTGTGAGCCACCGTGCCTGGCCAGAAGTGAACTATTAAACACTGACACAGCTTTGTGGGCAAGAAGGCCATGTTGGAGCTTCTATGGCTATCCCAGGAATAAATTTATTTGTTAAGATATTTAAGCTAGATTTCTCAATTTATCCCAAAGATCCCAGGCTTCTAATTCATTCTTTTTCATGCTCTGTCACCCCTCAAATACACTGTTAAATTAAGCTAAAAAGTTTTTGTCAGAAGGAAAAAATAATAAAAGAGAATTCTGTAAGACAAACCTTTTTAATCGTAAGAAAATACTTCCAGGGAAATGTTAAGGTCTCTCTCTGGATCCTCAGTCATTAAGATCTAGGCTGGGTAAAAATCTGGAAAGCATCTAAGGAAAAAGAAAACCCCCTTTGCCCCATGTCTTCAGGAAGGAGGACATGCAATGGGAATTTTAACAAGACTTTTCTGTCACAGGTTTTCATTCAACCTGCAAGTTTTATGTTGGAAGGTAAGTCGTACAATGTTGATTCTGCCATTCGAATGATTCATGCTCTCCCTTGCCAGATAAAACGATGTTCTTTTCATGGAGACATAAGGGAAACAGGCAATTCACTGCACTGAGTTTCAGTAAGAACATCTCTCCAGCAAACACAGCAATACAGTTTGGTTCTGATTTTCTTTCACATTATTTAACAAATTAACGAGTCTTGGTACTCACCGTGGTGGGCTTCTTCCCTTCCTGTCAAGACCCAAAAGCTTGCTAAGTGTCTAGTTCTCTGTTGTCTTCAGCTGTTGGGGGTTATCACGGCCCCCACGCCACCCTCCTCCCTGCCACAATCTGGCCCTGTCTTATCCCTTCAGCCTCATGTTTCACCACCACTGGCCCCTGCTGCTCAACCCTTCCACAGGAAACTGTCTGTGATGCCTACTAAAGTTGGCAATGGAGAGTTTAGTTGTGGGATTTGGTGATTAACACCAAATCTACCCCACTAAGATAAGAAGCTCCATAAAAGAAGATCTGTAGCTATGTTCAGTAAATAGTCTGGAATTGAAACAAACCATCTCTCCAGAAGCCCTGCTCACTTCACGTCTAAGTCTCTGATAATGTTCCATAAAAGCAGGAATTCCACAGCTTGTCCATATTGATATTCTCCCAGCGGGGTGCTCACATCTTTCTTTGCTGGGGTTCCCATTCTTGTTCACACAAACAACAGGCTGCCTACAACCATCAATGTCAAGTCTTTTCTAAATTTTCTCTATCCTGCTGGAAACAACAACAACAACAAAAAAGCCTGTGATGGAGCACTATGTAAAATGAAATCAGGAGGTCTTTCTTTTAAACCATTTGTTTGCCATATTTTTCTGGTGATTTGCACCTTGCTTCTCAATCTCAATCTTATCTAATGAAATAAATGCCTAGTCATCTCCTCATTCAACAAGACAACAAGGAAAAAGAAAAGAAAGAAGTCAAGGTATCCTGTATGACTAACATTGGCTAAATTCTGTGTTTAGCCTTAAGGATTCAAAATATAAATAAATACATAAACACACACACGCTTCCCCCCACCAAAGAAAACTTACAAATAAATAAGAAATGTGCCCTGCTTTAAAAAAAAAAACAAGCATTATTATTTATGAAATAAACAAATAAATATGAAATAGGTCCTGCATTTAAAAAATGATCATTCTAGGCTGGGCGCTGTGGCTCATGCCTGTAATCCCAGCACTTTGGGAGGCCGAGGCAGGAGGATCAAGAGGTCAAGAGCTGGAGACTATCCTGGCCAACATGGTGAAACCCCGTCTCTACTAAAAATACAAAAATTAGCTGGGCGTGGTGGCGTGCCCCTATGATCCCAGCTACTCAGGAGGCTGAGGCAGGAGAATTGCTTGAACCCGGGAGGTGGAGGTTGCCGTGAGCCGAAATCCCGCCACTGTACTCCAGCCTGGCGCCTGGTGACGGAGCGAAACTCTGTCTCAAAAACAAACAAACAAACAAAAAATGATCATTCTAATTTGTTAAAAAAAAAAATGTGACAACTAAACAAATACAATTATGTATTATAGGTGCTGTATCGATAGATGGAAAGGGGCGCCAATTTTATATTAGAGGGTTAACACATGCTGCAGGAGATGGGTGGCATTTGATACCAGGCTTTAAGAATGCACGTGAAACTGATAGTCCTCTGAAAGAAAGAGATTTCAGGCCAAAAGAGAAGGATGAGCATTTGAGTAACTTCAGATCCTTCAGCATGGGGTATCAGCCCTTGAGAGACACAGGACCATATCGTGAAGGACCATCAATGCCAGGTTAAAGAGTTGGACTTTATTCTGCAATGGGCAACTGCTAATGGGGACCAATTCCATCAGATTTTTGTTTGAGGACAGTGTTTATTAGCTTAAGTGTAAGACTTACATACCTCAAACACTGAGATTCTGATGGAAAACACCTGATTTCATTATGAAGGTTCTAGGAAGCTGAATTTTAATTAACCCTAGCAGTTTTCATGTAAGTACTCTGAGGTCCATACTTTTCCTAAATTTGCTGCAAATAGGAAATTGCAACTGCTACTATTGACCAGAATGAAAAGGTCAGGAAAATGAATCTGACCTTTCCCAGTGTTCCTACTGTACAACTGGGAGGTATTTTCAGGGTATGCACTATCTGACTTGAACTTTATATTTGTAGAGTGTTATGGGGCATGGACAGCTTGGGCCCAGCCATGCATTCTGGTTTACAATTGAGCTCATCATCAATTCTCCACCGAAAGGGAAAAGGGTCAACCTACCCATTAGGCCGAGTTTGCAGAATGCCTAAGGCACACGTTTTAAGGGGCCATGCCAATGTTTTCATTTATTTTAAAGTCAGGAAATAGAATGTTTAAGTTGGGATAAATGTTAAAATAAATAACATGTATATATATATATGTGTGTGTATGTGTGTGTTTCTTTTCTCTGTGTGTGTGTACATATATATATATACACACACACATATATAAATTCACACACACACACACACACACACACACACACATATATATCTTTTTTTCAGTTGGGGTCTTACTCTGTCACCCAGGCTGGAATACAGTGGCATGATAACAGCATACTACAAGTTTGAACTCCTGAGCTCAAGCAATCCTTCATACCTCAGCCTCCCAAGTAGGTGGGACTACAGGTGTATGCCAGCATCCCTGGCTAATTTTTACATTTTTTGTCTCACTATTTTGCCCAGGTTGGTCTTGAACTACAGGTCTCAAGCAATCCTCCTGCCTTGGCCTCTAAAAGTACTGAGATTACAGGCATGGGCGACGGTATCTGGCGACATTAATATATTTATCGGTAAATATACTTAACATATTTATGTTTATCAATAAATATATTTAATATATATTTCTATGTTCATAATAATATATCTATATATATATACAATCAAAATACATTTTCATGGATAAAGAGACCCCCAAAAGCAATAGTGCCTAAAATCTCCACAAATCAACATACAACCCAGAAAGGATGGGTGAGAAAATGCAGAGGTTTTCAAACTCTTTATACATTGGGCACTGACGTGAGTCTTATGTATGTCAGAGGGTAGAAAAAGAAGCATATTTATGATGTAAACAGGAAGCAAATAATCTAAAAAAGAGAAAGGGCTTTGATTCCAAGGAAGGGAATTTCCAAATTCCTGTGTTAGTTGCTGACTCCTAAAATCCTCCCAGAAAAATGCAATCTTGAATTAGGATCAGCCTCTCATGAGGACCCAAAACACTCTAGGTCTACCAATGAGAATAGAAGGTATGAAAGAGTGTAAAGTAAAGAAGTCTTAATACTTCACAAACAGTCCCTCTATCATGATGGAGGCTACATAACTGGATTTCATAAAGTTTCCAGAAAGGACCATCTGGGATTCTATTTTATTTTGTTGTATTTTATTTTATTTTATTTATTATTTTTGAGATGAACTCTCGCTCCATGGCCCAGGCGAGAGTGCAGTGCCGTGATCTCGGCTCACTGCAACCTCCACCTCTTGGGTTCAAGACATTTTCCTGCCTCAGCCTCCCAAGTAGCTGGGTCTACAGATACATGACCTGGATAATGTTTGTATTTTTAGTAGAGACAGGGTTTCCCCATGTTGGCCCGGCTGGTCTTGAACCCCTGACCTCAAGTGATCTGCCCGCCTCCCAAAGTGCTGGAATTACAGGTGTGAGCTGCCGTGCCCAGCCAGCATTCTATTTCATTTTAGATAAAATCCAGATGTCAGTAGAACAAGTAATTAAAAACAAAACTGTAGTTAATGTTGATAAGCTCACATGACATTGCAAAACTCTTGAAGATTGTCTGTACAGCCCTGATAAGTTATTATTTTGTTACTCTAGCTTTAACTCACTTTTCTACCTGAAATTTTATTATTAGGCATGGTATCTATTTTATGTAATGAAAATGGGTTATTCTGAATATCAGAAAAAGTGCTTCACATATTTTTGTTAAAGTTGCTCTTATATTCAAACTTCTCACTCTGGCATTCGAAACCGTTCAACACTTGGCTACAAGCTAACTTCACACTCTGTTCTCTCGATAGTCTCCTGCTCTTTTACTGCACTCTAGCCAAAATGGACCATTTGTTACTGCAGTGCATTGCCAATATTTTCCCAATGTTATGTCCTCACTCTGGTTGTTTCCCAAGAATGGAGCCCCATCTTTATTGGGCCCAGCTCTCATATCCCTATTTAGGAAGCTTCCTGGGTGCGCTGGCTCACGCTTGTAATCCCAGCACTTTGGGAGGCAGAGGTTGGCAGATTGCCCGAGCTCAGGAGTTCAAGCCCAGTCTAAGCAATGTGGTGAAACCCTGTCTCTAAAAACAATTACAAAAAATAGCCAGGTGTGGTGGTGCATGTTTATAGTCCCAGCTACTCAGGAGGCGGAGGTGGGAGGATCACCTGAGCCTGGGAAGTCAAGGCTGCAGTGAGCTGAGCTGCGATCATGCCACTCTATTCCTAAGAGACAGAATGAAACCCTGTCTCCAAAAAAAACAAAAAAGGAAGGCTTTACTGTCTGGCTACCCTACCTCGATGGGGCCTTTCCTTCGAGTCTGCTGATACTGTTTTGTACTTTTTTTATTGGCTCAATTATTTTAACATTGTATTTTAGCTATGATTATGTATTTTCTGTCTTGATTATCAGACTGAGAGTAAACTGCAGAGAGTGGGCTTTACTACAAAGCACTACATACATATTAAGTGGTGCTCAGTAATACCCGACAAGGTCTTTGTAACAGCATAGATTACCTTAGCATAGAATCTCACTGTCTTTCTACTTACTGTGCCTCATTTTTTTTCATAGTATTTAACACTACTTTCATCCTACAGCCTACATTTGTTAAATTGTGTTTCAATTAGGGTATAAGTTCCATGAAAGTAGGAGGGTGTTGTTTCGTTCACTGGTGTAGCTCCAATGCCTATAACTTTTTAGAGTTGTGATATTTGCGAAGTAATTTTTTTTTTTTTTTTTTGAGATGAAGTCTCACTCTGTCGCCAGGCTGGAGTGCAGCGGTGCGATCTCAGCTCACTGCAACCTGCTCCTCCCGGCTTTAAGTGATTCTCCTGCAGTACCCTCCCGACTAGCTAGGACTACAGGTGCACGTGCCACCACACCCAGATAATTTTTGTGTTTTTAGTAGAGATGGTGTTTCAACATGTTGGCCAGGATGGTCTGGATCTCTTGATCTTGTGATCCACCTGCCTCGGCCTCCCAAAGTGCTGGGATTACAGGTATGAGCCACTGTGCCCAGGCAAAGTAAATATTTTTCAATGAATTATTTAATAATATCTAATAAGTACATACAAATAAATATTTTATGGGGTATATGAAGATGGAAATGTCTCATGACCTTCAGAGTTGAGCTATCTTCTCTATGGAAGCTTACTTAACAGTAACTTTTCACACACATTCACATTGTAGGTGAGAACATTTTTTGGATGGAGTAGAAAAGCAATCTGTATTGAGCTGAAAGGAAAAATCATAGAAGAGACAGAACCAGAAACAGAAGGAGTTATTTTGACACAGTCACATGACACTAAGGCCATGTTTAGTAACAGTAGCGGTAAATTTGTGTTTCAGAAACCTGTATTAAGGTCTCTTTAGAAGGATAATAGCAACACATTGAGGGCAAAAGAGTATGTCTGAGAGAGTAGCAGATGTTATACACCCCAGGGCAGGTGGCGAGCTCTGCTGGCTGAACCCCAAATTTCAGCATCTAAGAAAGTATTGGCTGTGTGCAGTGGCTCATGCCTATGATCCCAGTACTTTGGGAGGCCAAGGAGGGTAGATCAGGAGTTCATGAGTTCAAGACCTGGCCAATATGGTGGAACCCCCTCTCTAGTAAAAATACACAAAAATTAGCTGGGCATGGTGACATGCACCTGTAGTCCCAGGCATTTGGGAGTCTGAGGCAGGAAAGTCGCTTCAAGCCCAGAGGCAGAGGTTGCAGTGAGCTGAGATCATGCCACTGACTCCAGCCTGGGAGACAGAGAGAGACTCTATCTCCAAAAAAATAGGAAGAAAATATTTTGTCTGCTACGTGCTTGGGTTTGGACCTGCCACAAGTTTAAGTACTAAAACTTACTCATTGTTACATTTCTATTACTAGGAAACTCCAGCTTCTTTAAATGAGAAAACTTTCCCCTTTGTTTTTCACTTAGCATTGAAGTTTATCTTTAATGTATTATTCAGGTTTGGGCAATGATTAATTAATCAGAACCCTTTTGTACTGGGAGAATAGAACTAGGCTCTTGGCTAAATAACACCAGATGCTCCAAATTAGATTCTGTCAAGTAGATGACAGTGTCAAACAGTATTGTTAATTATGCAGTAAAAATTACAAGAGGCTAAAGATGAATTTGAATTTTTAGGAATAAAAATTTTCCTGGTATCTTGGATATATATACGATGCTACCAAAATTCCAGCTCTAGCTAATATTTTGTGTGAAGAGAGACTAATCAGGAAACAAAATGTAATATACCTCAGCTTAGAGTTTTGGCTTCAAGCCCATTTAAGAAGGGATACCAGTGTATAAAACTAGTTTTTCCACAAGTGTGCAGGCTTATCTCAAGTATTTCAAAAGCGGTTGGCCCACTAAAACATGACCATGTGAGAACAGGTCTAATCTATCAGAAGCCTTAACTTTCAAAATTAGCCTAAAAGGGAGATTCAGTCAAAACAGATACATTTGTTAGTTATATTTCTGAATCCTAGGTATTAGCGGATTCAGCTTAATAGCTAATGTTTACCTATAATGGTTAGATTTCTTTCCCTTTTTTTCTTTTCCTGCAACTTACTATCTAGGGCTGACAGGTTTTTACAGAAAAATGGTCACTTTTAAACACTTGACAGAGAAAATTACACGTGAGAAATGAATCAATCAAAGAACAGGAGTGTGGGCTTCAGACATAACAAAAATTCCTTTTCCACAGTCAGAAGCAGTTGATTCCTGTGAGGAGAAGTACTTTCTGATTCTGAAGGATGTATTTTGATTGTAGAACAGCTCAATAGAATCCCCAGCGAGAAGAATGCCACTCTATTTAGGTTTTATTTCCAGAACCTTCTAGTCCTGCTAAAGGTAGGCACAAAATGGCTTTAGTGGTACCTCTCCTCAAAACTGGATTCTGTATAGAATTTAATATGCCACAAGTTCATCTTGTCAGCAGTTGAACCAAAGCTCCTGTGTACATCCAAGAAATGGATCAACGGACAATTCAGGACACTTTAGTCCATTCTTATAGTACAGAAGAAATGGGACTGGGAATTTTCTTTTCAGGACCAAAAGTACCACCCAGAACTTCTGTTTTTTTGTTTGTTTGTTTATTTTTTCCGAGTTTCACTTTTGTTGTCCTGGGTCGAGTGCAATGGCGTACTCTTGGCTCACTAGCAAACTCTGCCTCCTGGGTTCAAGTGATTTTCCTGCCTCAGCCTCCCGAGTAGCTGGAATTAGATGCATATGCCACCACACCCAGCTAATTTTGTATTTTTAGTAGAGATGGGGTTTCTCCATGCTGGTCAGGCTGGTCTTGAACTCCTGACCTCAGGTGATCTGCCCTCCTCAGCCTCCCAAAGTGGTAGGATTACAGGCATGAGCCACCGCGCCCAGCTACCACCCAGAACTTCTTAAGTATGTATATATATATACTGGCTAGGGCCAGGTGTGGTGACTCATACCTGTAATCTCAGCACTTTGGGAGGTTGAGGTGGGCAGATCACAAAGTCAGGAGATGGAGACCATCCTGGCTAACATGGTGAAACCCTCTATTTTCAGTCTCTACTGAAAATAGAAAAACTTTAGCTGGGTGTTGCAAGGCGCACGTGTAATCCCAGCTACTCAGGAGGCTGAGGCAAGAGAATCACTTGAATCTGGGAGGTGGAGGTCTGCAGTGAGACGAAATTTTGCCACTTCACTCCAGCCTGGTTGACAGAGCAAGGCTCTGCCTCAAAAAAAAAAAAAAAAGTGGGCTGAATTTTCCAATTGCTCAGGCATCATCCCTCCCTCCACATCTTTATAACAATCTAGATGAGTCTTCCTTATTCATTCATTTATCCTTTCAGTCTTTTATTCATTAAATCATTTAATACATAATACGAGCCAGGTTCTGTGTGGCATAAAGTTCCTTTCTTCTCTCTTTCCTTTTTTTTCTCTCCCTCCCTTTCTTCCTTCCACAAATAACAACTGAGAACCTACAATGGATCACTCTTTTAAGTATTAGGCATACAGCAGTAAGCAAGAAAGCCTAGAATACGGTTCTCTAGGAGCTTACAGATTAGTGGATGGCAGCACACAAGTAAACAGAAAAATAAATGAGAACATTTCAAATTTTGGATAGCCATGTTTTATAAGGATAAGAAAACAAGGCACTGGGATAGAGAGTGCCTAAAGTTGATGTAGTGCTTTAGATCTTTCCAAGGAGCTGAATTCTTACCTGCCACAAAAATATCTAGTAGATGAGCAATTGTTCAGGCTGTGAGCTAAGAGCCACTTTCTCAAGTCCATAGTACAGAAAGTGCAGTATGTGTCTAGAATATTGAGTAGGAACTTGTAAGATGTTTACAACCCAGTGAGGAGGTTTTGAATGTGTTTCTAGTTGTCATCGCCATTGGGTATATGAAGAAAATTTAGACACTTTCTCCAGAAAACACCCATCCATGCTTCTAGGAACACACTGAATATTTGGTATATTATCTCAGAGGGTTCATGGATCTTTTAAAGCCCATTTATATAAGCTCTGCAGATTCACGAACTCTTGTCAGAGTGGTAGAATAATTTTTGCTGTTATGATGCCACTTTTAAAACATGATTGAACTAATTTGTACTGGGTTGCTTGTTTGTGCCAAGCATTTCCAGATACATTAATAATTTAACATTTATAAAACGAAACCAAGAATTCCAGAGATGCAGTGAGTTGCTTAAGACATGCTAATTCATGAAAGGGCTGGTATTTGAACCCAACTTCTTCAATGCTAATCCTGCCTTGCCTCTATCCTCTACTTGACTTAGGGACTAAGGGAATTGTTAGCACAGACTGTTCAGTAACATAAATCATCTCTGTGTCCTACTCTGCCTTGGTCTTATGGACTACTGGTGTTGCACAGAACTGCTTTACAAAGTCACCCTACACGGACTTTTACATTCTAGCCTCAGCCTGGGCTTGGGTCTTTTGTTATTCATGCTTCAATTGTTGCTACCCACACCTAAGAATTTAGAATTTAGTGTCATCTGCAGGTTTCATTAGCAAGCTGCTTATTACAGCTCTTCCAGGTCATTAATGAATCTGCTAAATATGTCTGGTTCCGGACCTCCCGGTGGAGGCCTGCTGGTTACTTATGAGAGACTCATTTATCCTTTCTAAGCCCTGGGAATCTATGGTCAGCCTCAGTCTTGGGGATGACACTGCAGTCCAAATCAAGGATCATTTTCAGATTTCAAAATCTGTCTAATCAGGTTGCATCTCAGGAAATTGAACTTTGAGAGGTATCACTCGCTGCTTCTAACAAACGTGACCATATGAATTATCAACCTATTGGGATTTTTTTACAGCTGAAGGGGGTATAATTGCCCAGCAACAAATGTAATGAAACTCTACAGGATAAACCACGCTGAATGTCACCTTAGTTCTCTGCATCTCCAGATTAAAGTATCATCTACTAAGCACCTACTACTTGGTAAGCACATTTATAAGTATCAGCACTTTAAAGGATAATGCAAAGACATAAGTTAAATTCCCGCCTCCATAGTCACAGAAGCGCTCTCAGAACAACTGTGTTACAGAAATCTTCTGGATCCCGAGGATTGATTTCCCTCTTCTCATACATCTCTATGAATTCTTACTCTGCTACCTGTGAACTTCTGTTCTATAATGGGAATATTTTTCATTGAAATTTGTAAATTACATTATAGTAAAATAGGCCCTTATTAGAACATTAGTGATAGGAAAAGACCTAAAATCAGTATTTGTAGAAAATGATCCTTTCTTTCCCATTGAGTTCTACGGAAGATTCACAGCAATCAAACTCTTCTTTCTCCTCTCACCATTTTTACTGAAAGCCATGTGTCTCATTATTGTTTTAATGATGTAATCCATACAAATCAAGTATCAGCCACTTTCTGAATATGGCAAAACCATGAGTCAATGATATATCTAACTTTGGCTACATGTTCTATGTATAAATCAAAAGCCTACAAGCAAAACCCACTGCTTTTCCCTCACTTATAGCCACTCAATTATTTCACTCAACTGCCTAAGAAACCCTGTCCCAAACCAAATTCTCCTATTTAAACTCTTTAATTACGATTTCCACTAGCAAAGTACTGATGCATTAGTCTTTCCAAATATGTACCCCCACTTGAACTTTAAAACGCATACCTCCAGGGAAATCCACTTTACACATTTATGATTCATTATACTGAAATAAGAACAGCTTTCAGCAGGCTTTTTTGCCATTACTGGAAGCCTTTAAAATCTTTAGTTTTAAGAAAAACAATTGACAGGTCACAATTTGCCACAAGTAAGTGATGTCAGACAGGCAAAAGGTAGGTAGGTAGTTGTATATAAACTGCACAGCTAGACAAACATGAATATTTATTCTTTACCAGCTGCATATTTTTTATTCAATTAGAACTTTTAGTCAATCGAAAAAAAAATGTCTCCAACTGGAAAAGAGAGTTGACTTGTATCTCTGAAGAGCTACAATATTTGAAACTCACATATGGACAGCAATACAAATTCTTCCGACTGAGTTCACTGAAAATGTTTGCAGAAATCTGCCTGGGGCAAAAGAAGAGGCAAATCAAATGATTCAGAATCAGAATAGGTTTCATTATAAAGACAAATAAGCAGAAGCCCTGGAGTCTTACAAAGATTTTGCTTTCTTACCTTCACTGCTAGGGGTTTCCAAGAGCTCCTTCAATCATATAGTTCACCTCCTACTGCACATACCTTGTCTGCATTTCTGAAATGTACACGCCTGTCTGGCAAAGAACATTCATTTCTCCACAAAGTCCCTATGGGGTGCAATCACCGTTGAAGTCAGTAGTTCTCAGCCTTTGTTACACACTTTAGAATCCTCTATGGGAATTAAAAAACTGCTGATACCTGGACTCCATCCCAAACAGATTCAGATGTAATTGATCAGTAGGATCCAACTATAAGAATTTTTAAAGGCTCTCCAGGTGAATCTAATATGTATCAAGTGTTGAAGGCTACTGATTTAGATGAAATTTATTTTAAAATTTATTTTAATAATTTAAATTTATTTCCTTTCTCTGAATCATATTGCATATTCTTTCTCAACCATTTGTTGTTGAGTCAATCATTTGTTGGTTGGGAAAGAGTATACAATATGATTCAGAGACAGGAAACTAGAAGTCGAAATCTTCACAACAGGAGCAATACAAGTGAAAACGTGAACAACAATGTACATCTTTTATACTTTACTATTTTTACTGTGATAGTTTGGTGAGGCAGACCCTGGAGCAATGCAGAATTCTAACTGTAATAACATTTTTTTTTTTAAAAAAAAGGTACATGTAATAACTGGGAAATTTTATTGAGGGGTATCCTGAGGACTTTTCAACTGAAATCTAAAGAATGGGAAAAAACGGACCAGGTAAAGACAGAAAGAGTCAAAGTAGATAGATTCCCATGTATCTATCACCTATGTGACAGAAAAGAGCTAGACACGTTTGGTGGACAGAAAGAAGGAAACTCTGGCTGGAACTGAAGGCAAAAGGGATAGAATTTTAACAGGAAGTCAAGGATAACCAGGGAAATGTCACATTTAGAGCTTTGCTGAAAGTCTAACTTGACAGCTGGGGGCAGGAAGTGAAATGGGTCATCTAAATGCTATGACCTCTACTCTCTGGGACATTCATTAATCAATAGCCAAGCAGCAAACCATAGGGCAGAGCTATGCCAGCCAACAACCAGAGTGTTTGTTCTATGTTGTGAAATTCAGCCCCAACGTTTATTTCGATCTGACGTGAAGAAATTATTTACCATCTCTTTGCTGCATCTGTATAAGGCAATTAATAGTGAACTTTCCTCCTCAGGCTTACTAAGTAAAGATAAAGTGGTACCACATTTGTTGAGCCCTTGTCAGTTCAACATGCCTAATAATTGTTAGCCACTCTTATCAGAGCTTAGAAGAGCACATCAGGTAGTCAGAGACACCAACATAAACACAGCTACCTCTGATCCAACAGAGAATGTGCTGAGGACCATGGGGACCTGAAATATAATGCCGGAAGAGCACAGAGTGGAAGGGATTAATTTTGAATCATGGGACCAGAGAGGACTTCATGGGGAGCGAAGCCGGTGTCTGAGAGAAGCCTTGAAGAGCACACCACATCACCTTCCCAGTTTCTTCCGGTTTATTTCTTACAACCCCAACTCTTCTGTCACTGTTACTTTCTGTGTTCTAAACAACATCAAACTATTAGTAATCTCTCATGTTAAGCCAGAATTTAGAAGCGAAGCAGAGATCTGGCACAGGGGAAAGAGGCATTGATATAATGGAATACACAGTGAGTTTAAATTATATAAGCAGGGCTTAATACATGTCCAAAGATTTCCTGGATTACTTGCAATGAAGATGACTTTGGTATGTTTTTATTACTTATAGAAAAATAATTGTAAAAAAAATCACTTTTGAAAAGCAAAGCCAGTCTTGTATTTTTAGCCTTCACCAGTGAGCAGAAAATACTGCTCTGAGCATATGAGAGCTGCTCTAAGTGTGCTCCGCAGGACCTGAACAGGTGATGGAGCTCGTCTGTTGATACACAAAGTTCTGCACTTTTTTTTCCTACCAGGCAGCAGCAATAGCCATTTTTTTTAAAGGGAGGGGAGACCCAACAGAGTGACAGGAGACTAGAAAAATAATACAGCTGGACATTTCTAATTAACACCTGGAGTACCTTGTGGTTCCTTCAGAAATAGAGATGACATCAGGATATACCAGGCACCAGTCTAAGAGCACAGACAAGCTCAGCATGAGCCACATCAGGACAGAAACAAGGAAACGTATTCTGTTCGACGGAGTTTCAATCAGAGCCGGTCCATAACTACCTTTTTTTCTTCTGAAGATTGAAGTCAGCTAAGGGGACTGCTTTGAGAGATTACCCTTCTTTACAGACCCCCTTCGACTATGTGAGCTCCAGCCGTGAAGAAACAAAGCTATTTAATTTCAGAACCCAGTAGTTTCTTAGTTTCTTTATGACATTTGGCAGAAAAAAAAAAAAGTGAGAAGTTGCGGAATAAGCTGCTTGTAGACATTGGTTGTTAAAGGGTGAAAGTGTCGGGGGGGGGGCTTTAATCACATTAAACACTCCATCAACCACTATGAAAAATGTGGTTAGGAATGATAAAGGAGCCCATAAAGGAGCCTAGATGAAGCAATGTACTTTTATGGCTTAGTAAGCTGAGCAATAGGCCAGGACTCTAGAGATTCTAAACTATCACTATGTCCTAGAAGAACAAGTCACTTACTAAACGCTGCTGTCTAGCCTCACTGGGAAAGCAAGAAGCATGACCACTACCCCACCTTGCAGAGTGACACAGAAGGAGAGCAAGGAGCCATCGGTCTGCAAGGCATAGGTATAACATCCATCTCTTGCCTCGGAGCTTTCCTTTTAATTGTAATTGTTCTCTGCCAATTTCTGAGAAAAAGAATGTATTCTAGAGGCACAGAAACTTGGCTTTGTAGAAGGCAGCAACTGATGAGGACAGGGGAAAACTATCTCTTATCATATGATTCGCACATAACCATCGATAGCTAATTCAAAGGCTAATGGAAAGCAAAATAACGTTTCTCTTTTTCACTCAACTATTTGTAAGTGATAAAAAGCAAGAGGACAAGAAATGGAGGAGATACGTTAATTCAATTCATAGATGCAATGGTAAAACTTGCTCTCTGCTCACCCAAACTTCTTCCAGGAGAGACAGAGAAAGTCAGAGTTCTGTGTCTAACTTTGCTATAGTTTTACAGTATGTATCCCTTACCCAATAAATGTGGGAGAGGTTCATGTCACCAAAAGCCAGATAATTGACACATTTCGAACAAGACAATTGAAGCTGAGTTGAGGTCTATTTCCTATTTATGCTTATGCCTCCTTCACCACGCCCTGGGAAGCTTTCTTGTCGCCATGTGCATGGAGACCTTCCCGGTTGGTTCCAGCATCCAGTTCCCGTTTTCCAAATCCTCAATCACTTGACCGCTGAACTTTCCGCATCCTAAACATTATCATTGAAACCTCAAAGAGCATAACTAGGACACACAAAGAAGTAAAAAACACACCCCTAGAGCATGAAAGACTAGAAAAGAATAAAATCAGCACTGTTGATTCTGAAATAATCAGTGGATAACCATTTTATGAAAGATATCCATCCCCAGAAAAAAAAATATTCATAAAATGAGTTTCTTGAAAACAAATCTTACTTACAAGGGGCCATCATTATAAATTCAGCAAAAGTATTTTTTCTTATACACACACAGAAACACACAACTCAATATCTAGGTTCAGTACTTAGAGAAAGGAATTGATTAAGATAAAGGCCTGTTCTTTCCATCCTGGCATTACAAAATGCTATCGGTCTCTGTCTCTCGGGAGTCATATCCTCAGATCTGGGGCTCACCTTTCCCTATCTACCTTTGCAAACAAGGGCCCAACAGCACTCAAATCCTAAACCCAATCAAAGTTATTCTTTCTTATGTTAAACTGAGCCAGATACAGAGTTTCTACACATGAGCTGTCACTGCGTCTCCTCTCTCTTCGGTCCCCTCTCTTTTTCTCTCCCTCTTTCCTGCTCTTTCTAGATCTGGCTTCTAACAATGTCTAATAGAACTGCACTATTTGGTTTGCCAAGCATTTTTGTTGCTGTTGATGGAAAAAGAACACATATATCCTTTTCACAATGCAACTATCAAAGGACAGAAATAACAACCTTCCTAGAGTGGAAATACGGCCGTGGGCTTGTGTTTTGTTTGCCTTTTTAGAGAGGAGTCTCACTATTTTCCCCAGGCTGGAGTGCAGTGGCTATTCACAGGCATGGTCATGACACTCTACAACTTCAGATTCCTGGCTTCAAGCAATCTTCCTGCTGCAGCCTCCCAAAAAACTGAGACTACAGGCATGAGCCACTGTGCCTGGCCTTAGAGGCCTTGTTTTAAAGATATCTAAGAGACTGAAAGTCAACTTCTCTTCAACATAACAGAGAAATGGAGATTTCTGGTTAATACACATTCTGACTAATATATAATTTTTATTTAAATAGCCAACGTAGATTGTCAGTCAAAAAAGCCAGAAGGCTGGGTGCGGTGGCTCACGCCTCTAATTCCAGTACTTTGGGAAACTGAGGTGGGTGGATCACCTGAGGTCAGGAGTTCAAGACCAGCCTGACCAAGATGGTGAAACCCTGTCTCTACTAAAAACACAAAAATTAGCTGGGCGTAGTGGTGGGCGCCTGTAATCCCAGCTACTTGGGAGGCTGAAGCAGGAGAATCACTTGGATCTGGGAGGTGGAGGTTGTAGTGAGCCAAGATCATGCCATTGCACTCCACCCTAGGCTACAGAGTGAGACTCAGTCTCGGAAAAACAACAACAACAACAAACAGAATGTGTTAGTATATAATTGTTATTTTGAGTTGAGTTTCACTCTTGTTACCCAGGCTGCAGTGCAATGGCACGATCTCAGCTCAGTGCAACCTCCACCTCCCGGATTCAAGTGATTCTCCTGCTTCAGCTTCTCGAGTAGTTGAGATTACAGGCATGCACCACCATGTCCAGCTAATTTTGTATTTTTAGTAGAGACGGGATTTCTCCATGTTTGTCAGGCTGGTCTTGAACTCCCGACCTCAGGTGATCCGCCCACCTCAGCCTCCCAAAGTGCTGGGATTACAGGTATGAGCCACTGTGCCCGGCCAATGTTAATATATTATTAACAATAAAATTACCTCGACTATAATTTTCCTTGATGATTCAGAAGGCACTCCAGACTGTTTTACTGTCTCAGGAAGTAAGAACTCCCAGCGCAGGATGCCTGAGTTTGAGTCTCAGCTCTGTCACCCATCTGTATAGTCCTGAGCAAGTTACTCACTACTTTTATGCTTCACTTTCCTTATCAGTAAAGTGGGACAACAATACTTACCTCACAGGGTGGTGAGTTAGTATATAGAACTGTGCCTGTCACATGAAATCCATAAAACAAATGTTAGCAATCACAAATGTTGCCATTACTAGATACCATTATATGAAAGTACTGGCTGACACACAATTTTGGTTTCTAGTTCCAGTTACTTAAGATTTTATTTTCAGGTAATACAATTTAAAGCATTTCAAATCTTACTCTGTTTGAATATCAAATGGCAATAAGGTAAACACAATTTTGCAGCTTTTTAAAGAAAACTAGGGACATCAGCAACTCTAAAAGTGTCTTGCTAATAGTGCTGCACCAGGTTTTTTATCATGTGCTAAAACTCCTCCCTGCAATGCATCTTGTGATGGGAAGCCAATATGCAATTTTTATATTCTTATTGACCCGAATTTGTTTCTATGATTAGTGCTCCTGTAAAAAATTCCATAGCCTAATCTAAATCATCTCTAATACAAGACATAAAAACCTGTCTTTGTTGTTTTCTCATTGGAACCTAGGGTCACAGGCAGGCCAGCCAGTGAGCTCAAAACAAGAGATTTCACTCCACAGAACTAGAATGAGGCCAAAAGCAAATCCCACGCACGCATTATAAAGACACTCTTTCAGCAAAAGTGACAAATGCAAGCAGTCTAGCTTCGCTGAAATTGTGACATGATATGGCTGTAGTTTCCTCCACAATCTTATTTTTCAATGTTCTCTATTCCAAGATAAGGTCCTTAAAACAAAAGCAATTACTTTGCTTTGTTGTACACTGTTTAGAGGCATTATCTCTGGTAGATACAAAGGCTCTGTGCCGCCTGGTAGCTGCTCAGATGCCAGAAGAGATGCACAAAAATCCCAGTAAAACAAGAAGCCCAGATTTCCTGTGAGGTCATAAGTGACAACAAAAGAAAAAGTCACTGAAACGCTGTGAATGTCAGGTTCAAGGACCTGCAGCCCTGCTCTTGTAAAGAATCCAGGGGATTCTGTATAAAGGATGGGCCTGTTTAGGGCTTTGACTATGAGCTTTATTATGAAAGGAACTTTGCAGCAATAGGAGATGAGACAGTAATGAATTCTGTAAAATGAAAGGGACCTCAGAAGTCCGTCTGGCCCATCCTTCTACCATCAAGCAGGCTTATGATCCACAATCCAGACAGTAGAGACTCTACTCTAGTTTATGCTTTTGGATGTTAACAAAAAAGCAGGTTTAAAAACAAACAAACAAACAAAAATATCCTCTGTAATCTACTCACAGACTGGAGAGTAGACACTCTACTAAATGAAATAAAATTGAATTACAAAGTACATTAGAATGCCAGAGATTTGATTACTATGAGGGTCAAAGAATGCTTTTGACAGTTGACAGTGATCTTTAATCTACCGTTTGTCCTCATACGCAGAATCCTTAGCACATAGCTGTACTCTAGCTGACAAATCCCCTGCCAGACCTCATCTCACACACACACACAGTATCCCATATCAGATATGTACACATGCAAACTGGAATGTTAAATGTAGACAGAAGGATCAAAATGGCAAAGGGATGTAGAGTTCACATTCTGTCTTCAGAATGTTTTACCCATCTGATTTTCAATCATTTATAACACATCCAATGATCTCTTTTCCCCTCATCTGTAAAACTGGGGTACTAGTACTGAGGAGGGCTTTTGTGAGGTTAAAATTAATTAATAGACGAGAAAGCCATTTCAGGATAGCAACATGGACAGTGAGGCAAATTTCTTTGCTATAATTTTGTATTGTCATGTACTTAGTAAAGTCTTGGATGTAGCAAACATGAAAACGGATGCTGCCAAACTTCTCTGCCCTCTGCTCACATGGGATGGTTCAGTCCTCATATTTCCCAACACGCCTTCACACCTCAAGGACCCTCCTTGGGATCAAAGCCATTTTTCTGTGATCAGGAAAAGGAGTTGCCCAAGCATTATGTTTGCCCACAATGCTTTTCCTTTACTTTGCGATATTTGTGACCATGAGTCCCCTGCTCACAGTTTTCTTCTCCCGAGACACTTGCAGTCATGTTTACTCTTAGACAAAATCTTTTTACATGAAAAAAGTACTAAATGTAACTCATATTGGCACTTCTGTTATTATCTCATATCATGTCCTTCTTTTCAATGAGATTTTTAAGGAGCTTTTAAAAAATCATATTTTAGTTAATTTTATTGAATCACAAGCATCTAATGTCTTAAAAATCCTCAATAAATGTGTACTGAATGAAGTCCTTACATTTTCAAATATCTCTTCCTTTTCTCTTTCAAAGTTAAATAAAAAATTTTTCATCTTCTGTTTCCACTCCAGCCAGATATATCTGTGAGTAAAAAATAACAGTAATTTTGCCTGACAAGTATAAGAGCTATGTTAGTGATGTATGCCATCAAGAAAAAGAAAGACAATTTTAAAGAAAATTAGACATAAAAATGAAAATTTCACTCTCTGAAAAGTAATCTGATGGTGTTTAACAAGATTTTTTTCTACTTCTTATCATCTATATCAGGGGAGAACATATACAAATAAATAATCGAAGAATAAAAGAAAAATAGCTTCTTCAAAAACATCTGTAATGATTACTTATAACCTAAAAACGAAAATGAATAAATTCCCAAGCAAACATTAGTATGGCATCATAACAAGGAACTACATATCTAATTAAAATGCTTACTTTCAATGTATATGAGAAAAAAATGACTTTTTCTAGTTAACAGTTTAAAAAATTTAGAACACAATTTTTTTTTGGTAAAATTGATAATAAAGATATCTTCCACCAGGTTTTTCAATATCTCTTATATAAAGACCAATGCAATACATCCCATTTAGACTACAGTACAAGAGGAAGAAAAACCTACGTTTAAAAAGCCAACATTCTTCCCTTTTTAAGATGATAACAGAAGCTCCGTAACTCATTATGTTTTCCTTTTTTGCGTGTTGTGAACAAGTCAGAACAAAATGTCAGGCTCCAATATCATAGATCTTCAGTTCTGGTATAATTATTCGTTCACTCCTTTAATTATTTGCTGGCTTTATTTCTCACATAACTTATGGCTTCATTTTATCTCTCATATAATGTTAAAATAGCTTCAAGTTATTTTGGAAATAAGTAGGGCACACTAAATACATGAATGAATCATTAAAAATTGCAAATCTGCTAGATTAACTGGCAATGGAGAAACACATTAAAAGAATAAGGTTAAGCGAATAATATATGTGAAATAAATATTAGAAGCTAACCTGAACGGACATATTGGTAGCTAATCTTTATTGAGATTTTACTCTGCATTAGATACTGTTAAATGTATGTCACACTTTATTATATCAATGAATCCTCACAGCCACCCTCTAAGGTAGGTATTGGCACCCCACCCCCAAGTCCCTCATCTTTAGATGAGGAAGGGACACACAAAAGAAATTGAGCGATCTGTCCAAATTCACATAACTAGCAAGCTACCTGCATATAATTTTAATATGCAGTTTATTTTCTTAACTTAATTAAGCTGAAATTTATAATAATAATATTTATTTATGAGGAGAATGGACATTGAATCTAATCTCTTCTAAATTTCATGGAAAAATGCAAGCTATCCCTTTGATAGTCAGCATATTTTGTGAACATTAACAGTTTTAATTTATTAATATTCAATAGTATTGTTTTCCAGTATTTCAACACGACATGGCAGAGGAATGAGGTGGATGAAATTAGTTTGGGTGGTGGCACATTTAGGTTATAATTACAGTTACTTTAATTATAATTATAAGCATAATTATAATTACTTAAGGCACCTTTTTAATTAAAATACTCATGAAAACAGAAGGAGGTGTAATGTTAAATCACCACAGGAAGCTAGAACTCTTGATCACCTACCTGCCCTAGCTAACAATAATTAATACAGCCTGGTACACAAGGCTGGGACACGAGGTCAGAATATCAGAGCAAAGAAACTAGAAGTTAGCTGCTCAAACACCCCAGGGAGACTTTGACTCTACCACAAAAGAGAATGCAACTACTCATTTGTGATCAGATTCCCAAAGCACCTGGGTTTGCATGTCAGTGCCTTTATCACGTCCTTTCTTCTTACTTCAGTATCTCTTTTCTCTCCAATTCCCATAACTCAACAAGATCAAGGATACTGCATCTTGAAATGTGAAGTCAGTAGTAAGGATGTGTGAACACACAGGTGTTTCGTAGTAGTTCAATGTGGTGTTTTATTTAATTTTTGTGGCTTCAAATAATTCTTTATGCCAAGGGGGAAAAATCCATATTGTCTATTTCAAATTACCCAGGGATAAATATGCTTCTATAAAGCCAGACCATCAGCTAGGGGAAATAGATGACCTTTCCTTGACTCATAAGAACCTCACTAGCTTCTGTGAGAGGTTCTGCGATGAATGACTGTGAGATACCACGAAGTTAGCTAAGAGGAATATGTGCTAGCATCATTATATTTCTACACATGTTTATGTACATATGTAAAACATGCATAAATAAATATAAATGTAAATGGATTAAGGTAGGTAAGGAAAAGCATCAACGTAGAAGGAGTTACTTCTGATGAGTAGAATATAGGAGTCTTTATTTTCTTCTGAAATTGATTTTCCATTTTCATTTTTTTCTAAAAAAGGTAGTACTTTTAAAACAAAACTTTTTAGAAAAAGATGCAGAAGAAATTCGTGTACTTGAACACTTGTATATTATTATTTCTATGAGAGGAGAGCACTCCAAGCTTATGGATAGCTGACAAAGTTCTACAGAACGAATCATTTAAAATCATTTAAAAGCTGATGGCTTCTTCCATTCTGGTTAATAAAAAGTAATCATGTGTGCCATATCCAGAAAATCAATTCTCAAACACTAGGATGTCTGACACTAGAAGATGTTTAGTATGATTTAACATCCTTTTGATAGTTTAAAAGGCAATTCAAAATCTCATGGTTTCTCATTGTCATCATAATAAACACAAATTCTCATTGATTATGAGCCTAAAATAAGCCTGGTTATTTGAGTCTTCATTGTTGTATTCTTCCTGAAAGACACTTGGCTTTATATTTACCAATTTATATAATTATAAGCACATATGGGTGCAGATGGTAAGATTTCGATATCAATCCCTAGCTCTTTTATTCCAAAGTTACATAGCTGAATGGATTTGCAACTTCTTCTTAATTCCTCCACGTTCCCAATGAGAAATGGAAAGTTCCTGACAGTAACTCTCTGGCTGCGTTGAAATCGGAGTGCATTTTAAAAGACATGAAATGAATGCAGAATGGGAAGACCAGTAAAGAAATCAGATTTAAAATGTTCAGTAGAATTCAACACTTTCTAGGCCTCACTGAGTCGAAAGACATTAACCAACCATCTTCATTATTTATACCCCTATTCTATCTCCACTCTTTCCACTAATAGGTTTTGTTTGCCAATGTTTAAAGTCCTTTTAGGCAGCAATCTGTGGTTTTCAATTCTCCTTTTGAAAGGAGTTGAAGTCATTTCTATTTTAACATTTAAACAATTTTTCTTGGCTAGGAATAGAAAAGATTGAATACGGTACCAGTATCTAGGCCTTCACCCTCTTAGAATCCTTAACTCTGATCTGGAAGAGACACTAGAAATGATTTACCCTTATTTGTTCCACCCCTGTCTCCTCCCACACCCACAACCAATTAATGCATTTGGCTTGATTAATTCCTAGTCTTCAACAACCTGACACTCAAAGATTTACTTTTCCTACCCCGGGGGAAACGGTGAGGAGAGGCAAATCCACTTGAGCTCACTGTTCCAGTTGTTCCCAAGGAAACACTGTTTGGGGGCCAGCAGTGATCATCAGTCAAGCGACTGCTCTACAAAGCCTTTCCTGCAGTCTGCTTCCCATCATGTTCCAGTTTATGGAGGCAACCTTGTGTACTGACCCGCATTTATATGCTGGAATTTTATTCATACCTAATCCTCTGAAGGCATATTTTTGAACATCTATCCAGACGTGAGATCTACTAAATTCTTTCCTTCTCTTCTTTTGCACACAGCAACCTGTTTTGGTGTTGATACACTATGTTATTTTTTTATGTAATTATACCATCTCTGTAAGCTCTCCAAGGCTCTATTAGACATGCCTAGTGGTTCTGGAACAGACTAAAAGAAGTAACTATTTTTGCAAATAGCTTCCATCTCTAGAAACTCCATCCATCTTCAAGACAACCAAGAAGGATCAGTTATTGTGATTCTTATTTATTTTTATTTTTATTTTTATTTATTTATTTACTTTTCTTTTTTTATTTCTTTTTTTGAGATGGAGTCTCACTCTGTCACCCAGGCTGGAGTGCAGTGGCATGATCTTTTCTCACCGCAACCTCTGCCTCCCGGGTTCAGGTGATTCTCCTGCCTCAGCCTCCTGAGTAGCTGAGATTATAGGCGTGCACCACCACGCCCAGCTAATTTTTTGTATTTTCAGTACAGACAGGGTTTCACCATGTTGGTCAGGCTGATCTCAAACTCCTGACCTCGTGATTCACCCACCTCTGCCTCCCAAAGTGCTGGGATTATAGGCGTGAGCCAGTGCGCCCAGCCACTGTGATTCTTATTTAACAGAGGAATAAAGTGAATTTCAGGGTTTGTGACTAAGGACACCATCTAATAGTGGCAAAGCAGAGTAGAGGTCCCAAAGGAAGGCAACTCTGATCCCCAAGCACTGTTTCCTTGGGAATAGCTGGAACTGTGAGCTAGAGTGGATTTGCTTCTCCTCACCATTTCCCTCAGGTAGCAAAAGTCTGCCTTGAGTGACAGTTGTTGAAGACTAGGAATTAATCAAGTCAAATGCATTAATTGATTGAGGGTGTTGGGGGAGACGGAGATGGAAAAGATAAGGGTAAATCATTTCTAATATCCCTTCCAGTTCAGAAATCCAAGAAACGTCTGTAACATGAAAGAGCATTCTCTTTCCCTACCAACACCACAGAGCTTAAGAGAGCTCTGCACACACTTGGTATCCCTAAGTAATATTTTGGCTCAGCCATGAGAATGCAGCAAATCACACTTAATAAAAAGAGCCATGGTTAACACTGAGTACTTCAAAACTTGTAATATTATGCTGAACCGTTTCTTTCTTTTCTTTTCTTTTTTTTCTTTTTCTTTTCTTTTTTTCTTTTATTTTCTTTTCTTTTTTCTTTTCTTTTCTTTTCTTTTGAAACAGGGTCTGGCTCTGTCACCCAGGCTGGAGTGCAGTGGTGTGATCTCAACTCACTGCACCTTCCACCTCCAGAGCTCAAGCGATTCTCCCACCTCAGCTCCCCAAGTAGCTGGGACTATAGATGCACCACTACACCCAGATAATTGTTTTTGTTTTTTTTATAATTTTTTTTTGTAGGTTTCTCTATGTTGGGGTTTCTTTATGTTGCTCAGGCTGGTCTCAAACTCCTGAGCTCAAGAGATTCACTTGTTTCCGCCTCCCAAAGTGCTAGGATTACAGGCATAAGCCACCACTCCTGGCCCTATGCTGAACATTTCATGCATAATCCCATTTAATCCTGCCAGAAATGCTAAGGATGAGCACTATCATTTCTCTCATTTTATAGATTAAAAAGTTGAAGTTCAAGCTCCCAAGCTCAGTGAGTAGAAGAGACAGGATTCAAACCCAGCCTGTTTGATTCTAGGACCAATTACTTAACCAATACCTTCTCATTCCAATAAATACATATATCTAAACCTTCATAAAGCCCTCAGTCCCTACAGAGACTGAATCTTTGAAGAGAGGTGGAACTGTTAATGGTCACTAATATTTGTCTTTTTTTCAAGTGTTAAGTGTGCATCAAATTAATCTACCCGACTCCTTTTCTTACTTGTTCTGTAACGGAGAGGGTAGTCATAGCTCTGAGACCATGTTTGGGGTTCCAAGCATCATGATCACTTTCTATTGCCATTTATTCATGAAATGTCTCCTACATTTAACTCGGGAGTTGTCACTGTACTTTGATCCAAGAGCCTCTAATCCCTTCAGGCGGAAAACTACTCTGTGAGTTGCTACCATGTTCATTATCCTTCACTTGCTTTATCAAATAAAAATGTTTTTGAGAGAAATGAAAATGTGTTATGCAAGCCGAAAGGAAATCTAGAAATATTACTTCGTATCTTTAGTCTTCCTTTTCAAATATGATATCTATCTGAAAGTGAAAAGCCAGCCATCTGCTACAAGGCTCTACAAACAAGTCTATTGCCCTAGACACTGGAGACCCAGGGCTAGTGAGGAATGAAGTGCTATGATCGAGAGTCATTTAGTTAATTACCATTAAGCTTTGACTCTCACTGGAAGATTCAAATGCCTCCTTTGTTGAGGTAATTTAATAATTTTGATTATTATTTTTTTAACACTGTCCAAATCCTTTTAGGAAAAACTCAAAATGGGACTGAGTTCTCTAAAAAAAGATTGAGAACTATAAAAGGAGGGAGAATAAATTGTGCGATCCTAACCATGTAAGCGGAAGGAAAGGAGAATTGACAACTGTTGACTTGTCATCTTGGGATATGGAAAATTATTTTTCTGGCCATAGTTGGGCCCTCTGTAATACAATCTTGCTTACCTAATTAGCCAACCCTAATACTAGAGGTGGGATTATCACAGAGAAGTTCTAGCCCTATTGGGTAAGCCACAGCTCTTTGCTAGTTGAAAAACAACTCAGAGAATTAAAAAATGGGGAACGTGGGAGGAGTATAGTAAAACCACAAAGAGTTTATTTGTAGGGTAGCATTGTTTTATGGGAGCTGGCTGAAACTCAAGCTCATACGGAAGATGAAGCAGCTCCAGAGATTTCAGCTGTGGGATTTTGATGTCATTTATCCTGGGTTCTGCCATTCACGGACTCACAGGCTCTCCAAATGTGTACTGTCATTTCTCCTTACTCTACTTACTGACATATTACTAGTTTCCCTGGATTCAAATCCAAACCTTAGGAAAACGAGTGTCTAATTAGTTCAACTTTACTTTTTTTTTTCCTAACAGGTTGCTGTGCAGTCTGTGGACACATAGCTAGGTAACCATCTCCTGATCCTTGCCTGTATCTGCAGAAAGATCATATTGGCCTCATAGGCTTCTTCCTTCTGCAAAACTGCAGGCAGGAACATCCCTTTGAAATGGAAAATAAATTAGTCCAGCACTCCAAAACATCCTGGTGTAGTTTTTGTATCATATAACTACATTGGTAAGATATATTGAATGCTGTGTGCTTTTTAGGGCGAGTAGGCATGAAATTCAGTCCATAAATACAGCTTTTTAGAAACTGCTACATTTATTATTTTATATAAAAATATTTAATTTATCATTAAAAGAGGCATGTAACAGCACATAAAAGCAACTGGAATCGAACTACCTGGGTTCAGATACCTGTTCTTTCAGTTATTAAGTGTGTGATCTTGAATAACTCACTCTACCTCTCTGAGTCTCATTCAGTTTCCTCATCAGTGAAATGAACATAATAAATAATACCAATCTCACATAAATTGTTGTGATGATTACATATTTGTTCAATAAATAAATATATGCTAATATTAAGAAAGTGCCTGGCACATTAAGAGTGATATCTCAAGTATTATCATTAATGATGATGATGACTCAAAGCTCCTATCTCACAAAAGTGCCAAGAGGAAGAAGAAAGAAAAATAAAAAGAAGAGCTGTTTCTACGGCAAGCGTAATACAGAATAGTTTTGTTTGCCCTCTTAAGACTCCCTCTCTCATTCATTCTCCGAGGTTTTGCGTGCTCCTACCAAAATGATATCACTGAGAGGCATGAGAATTGCCTTCAGTAATCATCACCCTCCTTCCCCTCCCTAGTTTGGAGGAATTCTTTCTAATCTGCTTTGGAGAAGGCTTTTCCTACAAATCCTGAATCCACTCAGGATCTGGGCTTTTGGAAAGAAAGACTTGAAAGAGCTGTCAATGACAACATTGCTTTTCCTACCGATTTCCTCACGAAGGCAACTGAACTCCCAGCACACTACCTGCTTATATTTGGTGAAACAGTGGAAGATGACAAGGGGAAACAATAGATTAATTCCTCGGGATATTATGAAGCCACACATGCCATATACCAGTTAAACCTTATGATAAATTACCAGGAACCAGGTATTAAACATGGTTAGTCTTATTCTGAAGGTTAAGTGACCAGTAAGTGTTTGAACGAGCATTACTTCAGGCATAAGTCTGTCTGACTCTAAACTTCCAAAGGTTAGAATCCCTTTTAGAAAGCTCACCATGGACCGGGCGCGGTGGCTTACGCCTGTAATCGCAGCACTTTGAGAGCCCTCGGCAGGAGGATCATGAGGTCAGGAGATCGAGACCATCCTGGGTACCACAGTGAAACCACATCTCTACTAAAAATACAAAAAAATTCGCTGGGTGTGGTGGTGTATGTGCCTGTAGTCTCAGCTACTCAGCTACTCAGGAGGCTGAGGCAAGAGAATTGCTTGAACCTGGGAGATGGAGGTCGCAATGAGCTGAGATTGTGCCACTGCCCTCCAGCCTGGGCGACAGAGTGGTGAGGCTCTGTCTCAAAAAAAAAAAAAAAAAAAGCTCACCGTGATCTTTTTTTCCTTGGGGTGGATGGTGGCATCACCCAAGTACAATAAGCAATTATAGATGAAACCTAGCTGGTGGGAGAAAGCACATTACTGATAGATCCCCAATGGTGCCTAAACACATACTTGATATTCTGTTATTACAGCCGGCTATTTCATCCATTTTTCTGACCAGAAACTGAGTTCTCAATGCAAAAGTGTCTTGAATTTAGTCTGACATGAAGGGTATACTGTTGATTGAATAAGCACTTCCAGAGGAGGGCAGCATTCTCCAGCTAAGGTGGTCATCCAGTATCTGCAGGGAGAGATCTATGACCCAGAGAAGAGGGGATGTGATCACAGAACTGTGACATCTATCCTTACCCTATCAGCGCCTGTAGGGCTGAATTCACCTCTATTATTTCCATATTTCTGAAATTCCATTGCAGACTAAATTTTAAAAATCATGTGCTTTTTTTTCTTTTTTTCTTTTTTTAGACAGAGTTTTACTCTTGTTGCCTGGGCTGGAGTACAGGGGTGCCATCTCAGCTCACTGCAACCTCCACCTCCCAGGTTTAAGCGATTCTCCTATCTCACCCTCCTGAGTAGCTGTGATGACAGGTGCACACCACCACACTCAGCTAATTTTTTATAATTTTAGTAAAGACTGGGTTTCGCCATGTTGGCCAGGCTGGTCTCGAACTCCTGACCTCAGATGATCCACCCACCTCAGCTTCCCAAAGTGCTGGGATTATAGGCATGAGCCGCTATGCCCTGCCCATGTGCCATTTTTAAAAACCACCTTTGAATTAGATAAATTAGTCTTTGTTTGAAAGTAGAAGTAGTATTCTTCCAAGCAATGTCTTGTGCAATGATTATCACCTTCAATGCAAATAACTCATAATTATCAGCATCCTCTTTAAAAAATAAAATAAGATGTAATTCACATATTCTAAATGTTTCTATATAAAGGCATGCAATTCAGTGCTTTTTAGTATATTCAAAGATTTGTGTGACCATCATCACGCTCTAACTGCAGAACATTTTCATTACCCCAAAAGAAACTCCCCAGTGTCTTAATTCCCCAGCAGTAACTTCCCACTCTCTTAATTCCTCAGCCCCTGAAAACCGTTAATTTACTTTCTGTCTGTATTATTTGTGAAAGCGCCTACTCAGGACATTTCATATAAATGGAATCATATAATTATATGTGATTTTTCATGGAATCATATAATATGTTTCTTTTCATGCCTGTCTTCTTCTGTAGCTGGGACTATAGACATGCGCCACCATGCCCAGCTAATTTTTGTATTTTTAGTAGAGATGGGGTTTCACCATGTTGACCAGGATGGTCTTGATCTCTTGACTTCGTGATCCACCCGCCTTGGCCTCCCAAAGTGCTAGGATTATAGGCGTGAGCCACCACGCCCGGCCATGCCTGTCTTCTTTAACTTAGCATAATGTGTTCAAGGTTCATTCATGCTATAGTATATATGAATACTTCATTTTTACAGCTGAGTAATGCCCCATTATCACTTTATTTATTATTGGGTTGTTTCCACATTTTTCCTAGTACGAATAATGCTGCTATGAGTATTCATAAACAATTTTGTGTGTGTGGACATATGTTTTCAACTCTTTGGTGTATATAGCTAGGAGTAAAATTATTAGATTATATGTTAACTCTACCCTTAACTTCGTGAGGAACTATCAAACTTTTTTTCGCAGTAACTGCGTAGTTTTACACTTCCAGTTAATGGCCCCTTTCTGCACTCTGAGAGAAAAAGAGTTAATGAAAAATAACAGAACAAAATTGCAGAATTTAAAAGCCAAGTGTCATGCACTTATCCTACGTTGAAAGCATCTTTCCCTAGGCGTCCTACCATGATTTGGTGGCTACAAAATCAGAGTTCCAAGAAAGACAAATAATTGACTTTCATCATTTAAAAAATCAATTTCTTTTATTCTTTAAATCTACTCTGCTGGCTCTCATAGAACACGAGTAATACAGAAAAATGAAACCTCGTTTGTAATTGAACTGTAGCAAAATTTCACAAAACAAAAATTTTAAAACAAAAATTGTCATTATTACTTACTGAATGACTATATTACTGAATATTCTTTTGGAGAATCGAATTCATACATACATACATATACATACATATATATATAAAATGTATGAATACATTTTATATACATATGTATATATACACACATACACATACATACATATATATATAAAATGCATGAATAGCTATGCTATATAAAGAGATTTACATAAATCTCACTCCCAATAGTTATTTTAATAGAAGGTAAAATATCTAAAAAAAAAAAAAAAAATTGTCCCATAAACAAGGGTTGCTATTGACCTCAGTCAGTAACCAGGAAGCTTTCATGTGGCATGTACTAGGTGCCTGACACTAAGTAATGCAAAAATGCAAAATGTAAACATTTGCTTTGGCTATAACCAATCTGGGGCTGGGCACGCGACAATGACCAGCAGGAGTCAGAGTCACAGCCCATCTGCCTCAGAGTCAAGTTGCCAAAAGAGGGAGCGTGGACCTTGGCAGAGAAAACTGGTTTTCCTCCACAGCACCAGTCTTTACAGCAGAAAAAATGCTGTTTTTTATATAAAGTGGTTATTTTTATTTATGTTCTACTCCCCAAATAATTCTCAAGCTGCTGCTTCTGTTTTTTATCCATCTATAGTTCCTTTCCTACCATGACAGGGTTGAAGTTTTTATGGGCCAGGGCTCCACTGAAAATTTAACAAAAAGAAAACTTCTCCTTTGAAAAGTGTCTGTGTACTCAACTTTTACATGAAATTGTGAGAGCTTACGCGACTCCCCTGAAGCCAGCCTACGAACCTCTTCAAGGACACCTGCCTGCATTAAGGTGAGTCATTTCACCCTGTAACACTTGCAATGTGAATGAGAATGTCCTCCTACAGTTGTTCTGATGATAAATGTGATCTTTTCTTTGTTGAAGTGACACTGGGGGCATCATACCCCTGGAAAATCATCCCTCTAGATTAATCCACTTCCTTGGATCTAAGAACTGTACTTAGTAAAGCACCCCTCAATTAGCATTTTGCCAGCCAGCACTATTAACAAAGACAGGTCCTAAAACTCAACACGAGTCAGTCCAGTCAGCGGACAGAAATCATGTCACTTACTTAAACAGAGAGATTGTAAATGGAGGAATTGTTAACTATTATACTATTGTTAACTAGATAATTGAAGATGTAAAAAGAGAACCTGAAGACATGACAGAGGAAGCAACAGCAGAAAGCAGCTACCCTAGCGCTGAGGGGAGAATAGGAAGAGTTTGGCAATATGAAAACTCAGAAATGTAGAGGACAGACCCAAGGAGTTTAAACTCTGAAAATGGGATGCAGCGTGGCTCCTCTGGCATCTCTGGTGGAACACCATGCAATGTGTTCCTGGAGTGTTGCCAAAACTGCAAACTGGATGTAGCTGCAGACATAGGAAAGAACTCCCGCGGCCCAGGTGAAGATGCATTGCCCCGGTGAAGCTCAGGGTAACAGCAAGGAGACAGGGAGCAAGCAGGGAGCCAGCCCTTACCCTGTCCTCCAACCCTGCAGTCTTCCTGAAGCACCCTCTATTTGCAGAGCTTAACACGGAGCCTGCAAGCAAAGCAGGAAAACTGCAGAGGCCTCTCCAGCTTCCCAAAGCAGAGCGCAGAGGGGTAGGTTTGGAGCTAATAATAAATGGCACACAAATTATCTCGATGAAAAGTCTCCAGATTTTGTTAAATTCTGAAATCAGCAATTGAAAAATTTTTCATCTACATAATAGACGCCTTGAAATGGCTAATAACGGTACCACCTGTTACTGAACACTTGCTATGTTCTGAGTGTAACAATTTAGCGATACTGAGCACTTGCTATGTTCTAGAGTGTGACAATTTAGTTAACTTAATCTGTAATTTCACTTAATCATCATAACACAAATCCCCTGCTCTCTGTATACACACACATACATGTATATATACATATATCTATATATTCATGCACGTATTTATATATACACACATACACATATATATACACACGCATAAAGACACATATGGTGAGAGAGAGACAGAGAGAGAATGAGAACACTTGCATTATTTGGGTTAATTCTAGAGGTCTAGTGTAATATTTTTTCCTAAACAGAACAAAATAAATAAACCAAAAAGGAAGCACCAAGATTCCGCGATTGGAAAATTTGAATAATTGCCCAGAACCTAAATGCATATCTGACCTCCAACTCTGTGCTCTTAACTACTCTATATTACTATCCACAGCCAGCTCACGACACCAGATCTCCTTCTAAAAGGCCACTTTCCTAGTAGGGCACTCAGTGATAGTCAATGGTACTGATACAAAGGCCCCTTGTGCCCTAATACTGAAGGGTTACTAGAGTTCACTGGGCTAGGAAAGCACCAGGACACTGGGTGATGCCTGCTGTGTTCCTACTAAAACCCATTCACTGTCTGGTCTCAATTACTTTTAATTACAATGAGCTACTGCTTCAATTGCATATAGCATAGATATTCTTATAGAATTCTTTCCTAATGATACTACTTTAAACATAGAAAAAGATTTGTAGAGATGGGATCAGTCAAGGTGGAAAGACCATGAATAAAAGTGTAAAGAGATGCAACTAATTTTCTAAGGAGCATTCAGCTGACTTTTACAATTCTTTAAAAAACACATTTAAAAATATAGCAAAGTCCTATGAAAAAAATCTCCTAGACATTCATTTAATGCATGTATTCAATAAACATATTTACCCAGCACCTATAATTTGCTTTGTAGAAGTGATTCATATATGACCACGGCCCTCAAGGACTCTACCCTCTAATTGAGGGGATTCTACCCGGTAATTGAGTTTACTCTCAATTAGACTTAGAGACATGAATTCAGCAACAACGAACACGTATTGAATACTAATACTGACCAGTCACTGTTCAAAATGTCTGATACGTATTAAATCACTAAATGTTCACAACAATCTATAAGGCAGATAGTATCCCTATTTTATAGATAAAGAAACTGAGGCTCAGAGAATTTAAGATCTTTTGCCCAAGTCCCATAGCTAATAAATTCTGTAAGCAGAATTTAATTCTAAGTATTCTGACTCCAAATCTTCTGTGTTTACCTAGGACATGTCCCTCCCATAATAACAACAAAGAAATGCTAAATGTCATATAGTACTATGGACACCAGTGCTATATGGTTGGGAAACCAAGGAAGGCTACTTTGAGAAGATAACATTTCAGCTGGGCTTGGATTTTTCTTTTTCTTTTTTTTTTTTTT
This sequence comes from Sapajus apella, assembly GCF_009761245.1. Classification (NCBI taxonomy): domain Eukaryota; kingdom Metazoa; phylum Chordata; class Mammalia; order Primates; family Cebidae; genus Sapajus; species Sapajus apella. The sequence goes on from NW_022436953.1 coordinate 10,544,302, forward strand.
TTAAGTATAGACTTTATTTTTTAGAGCAGTTTTAGGTTGAAAGAAAGGTACAGAGATTTCCCTTACATTCCTTGCTCCCACCCATTTACATCTTCCTCTATTATCAATATCTCACACCAGAATGGTACTTTCATTACAACTGATGAACTTAGATAGGCACATCATCAGCACCCAGAGTACAAAGTTTACATTAAGGTTCATTCTTGGCATCGTCCATTCTATGCATTTGGACAAATTAATAATGACATGTATCCACCATTATAATATACAAAGCAGTTTCACTGCTCCAAGAATCATCTGTGCTCCACCTATTCATCCCCTGTACTCCCCCAACACCTGGCAACCACTAGTCTTTTTACTGTCTCCATAGTTTGGTCTTTTCCAGAATGTCATACATATTTGAAATCACACATTATGCAGCCTTTTCAGATTGGCTTCTTTCATTTAGTAATATATATTTAAGTTTACTCCATGTCTCTTCATGACTTGATCCTTCATTTTTGATTAGTGCTGAATAATACTCTATTCTCTGGATGGTGCCACAGTTTGTCTATTCACCTCCCAGAAGGCACTTTGGTTGCTTCTAAGTTTTAGCAATTATAAACAAAGCTGCTATAAACAGCAATGTGCAAGTTTTCAGGTGGACATAAGTTTTTAACTCCCGTAGATAAATTCCAAGGATTACAATTGCTGGATCATGTAGTAAGAGTACGATTCATTTTGTGAGAAACCACCGTACTGTTTTCCAAAGTGGCTGTACTATTTTCCATGCCTACTAGCAATAAAGGAGTTCTTGGTGTTCCACATCCTTGTCAGCTTTTGTTGTTGTCAGTGTTCTTAATTCTGGCCATTCTCATAGATGTGTAGTGCATCTTAGTGTTGTTTTAATTTGCATTTCTCTAATGAAATATGATGTGGAGCATTTTTTTCATACATTTATTTGTCATCTGTACAAATTCTTTGGTGACATGTCTGTTAAGTTCTTATTGTTGAGTCTTATGAGTCATTTGTAATTTTTTTTAATAAAGTACATTCTGTGACTGTTTTCATCGATAACAGTAATTCACCTTTATTGATAAATGTTTATTGGTGGTTAGAGAGAAGATAGTCAAGGCACATCTTGGGCAGTTTGGTTTTATATCTAATCAGAATATATTGAATTTTATATGTTAAAATAGAGAACTTGAGTTATGGAGCCAGAAATTGTGGCTCCATAATTAACCCCAATTTTAAAGTTCATTTACTTATTAGAAAACAGCATGAGGCAGTGAAGAGAGTTTGGAATTAGTCTGGCTTTGCTTTCCATCTTTTGTATGATGAAAGGGATTGAAACCAAAGCCTAATGAAAACAAAGGCCTTGTATGATGCAGTTTAAGTGCCTTCCGAATCTCAGTTTTCTCATCTTTGTTGAAACTGACGTCAGCACTTTATTTGGAATAAATGTTCTAGGGACAGAAGATGGCAGAGCGTATTTGATAAACATTATCCTATAGAAGAAGGATTGTTGGTACTCTCACAGAAAAAATCATGAAGACTGTCAACAATTTCCAAATTCACAAACAGAGAATTATTTCTTCAGGCTCCTGAATTTCTCCATTCATATGCTTCTGAAGTTCCTATGCTCAGATTTACAGAGAACTTGTCTATCTGTGTACCTTTCAATAAATTTTTTTAAATACATATATGGGTAGCAACTTTTGCAGTAGCTGGGGAACTTACTGAAATCTATTCTTCAATCATTCTTTCTTGTTTCCATACAAATTGTATGGTGGGTGTGTTCCCATCAAGAAAAGCTACAGCTGAATTCAAGCTTCTGCTCTTTAATATCTCTGCAGTTTCCATTTTCAGGCAAAGATTTTCTTAGGGAGCTTCACATTCATTTGATTATTATCACCAGCAATCTCAGCTGACTTTCTTCTGATGCCCTTTTGTGAAAAGAAACAAAACTATGACTACAAGAGGGTGATACCACCAAAAAGAAAAATTGAGGCTATAGGGAATAGCTACTAATTAAGTGACTTTCTGTACAGTGCTTGAAATTCAAATACTAACTTTGACAAAATTGCCAATTATCTTAGATCTTGGGCTCCTGAAAGCAACCTGCCCACAAGTTAGTAACACTGGAAATACTAAAGGCTTTTGCTAGGTTTTTGGCATTGTGTTTGCTAGCACATCAGTACTGTGAGATTGTATCTAAATACTTATGCTATAGTGAAATAAACTTAGCAATATAGCCTTCTTGGTGATTCACAGAGGATATTAGCATATTAAAATCTCCGAAGTCCTACAGTCAAGAAATCTATTTAATATTGCATAAGCCAGCATAGCCCAAACATATTTGACTTTGGAAGCTTTTTTAACATTTTGCTTAACACCTATTAATATTTTGCAGCACTGGTCCTTCTCATAGTAATCTTTTGTAAACTATATGCACAATACACCAGGAAGCACAAAAGAGTAACACACAGTGTTTGAACAAAACTCTAACACACAATGTTTAAACAAATTTTAATTAATTCATCCAACAAACATTCACCAGTAATTACTAACATATAAAAGCAAATTGTTTATTCACATGGTTCATAAGCATAATTCACTCTCCTGTTGTGAGTCAACATTTAATGAACCCAGTGATGGGCTTTTGAGAGAACACGTAGCTCTTTGTGGGTAAATTAAGGTACATATTTTATTTTAGCTCCCATTGAGGTGAACATCATGGTGAGGTGGACTCCCCTAGGTGTTCCCAGGAGTTTACTTCTCTGAGGTTCTGATGGTGGCTGTTATTTCACTATATCCCCAAAGCCACTTTTCACAATGCTGTAGGAGGAGTCTGGGACATTGGAATGAATAAAATATTTTCATCAAGAGAATAGTTAGTATGTTGATTCAATATATTTAACTCCCTTGTGAAAAATCTTATATTGCAGTGCTCACATTTGATATGTGCACTTTACCTGTTATGCTTTTTCAAGATGAAAGCAGCTTGATTATTTGCGTGTGTTGCTTCCAATGACTCTACCTCAGAGAGATTTGCTCTATTTTTTAACCACCAATCATTTTTATCTCCCTTCATATTTTTAGACTGTCTCCATTGACCTAAAGTTTCACATGTTTCTGTTTTATTTTTCCCCTCTAATGTGTTATTAGTTTTTTTCCTATGGTGTCTCTGAGGTCTTATATATAGTTTAGCCATTTTTCTAGTTTTTGAAATAATTAATTATTTAAGTAATCAAATCCTCAACATTGAATACGACTTAGTACCTATTTTCGGTCCAATTAGGTGACATATTTAGGCTAACTGTTGTATAAATTCTAAACTCAATCAGTAAAACTGCTACTACCTATTTGCCACTAGTTATTGTCAAATTGATAAATTAAAAGAAACGATTTTTCTATATTTTTTTTGGGATGTTTACATAGAACAAGTGCCGGATGAAACTCAGGAAAACATACGTATTTTACACAGACAGTTAATAACTGGTGATGTTTAACATCTGTTATATAGGAAGCACTGTATTAAGTATTTCACATATTGGATCTCATTTACTCCTCCTAAGAATATCTTGCATCCATTTTTCAGTTAAGCGAACTAAAATGAAGAGTTGAGTACATGGATCAAGGTCATTCTGCTGTGAAACACAGAAGCAGGTCTCAACATTGGAGCTCTCTGACTCGAGAGCTTTCCCTACTAACCACTATCCTTTGCTGCCTCCAGAAAAGGAAAATCTACTCTAAATATTCTACATATAGCAATGGAAAAGAAGAGATTTAGATGAGAATATGGTAATTAGAAGAGAAGGGGCATTTAGGAAGAAACTTAGGCAAATGTTGAAGAAGAGAATTAGGGTGAGAATTTGAAAAATCAGGAAAATCATTTTCACTGATTTTGCAATTCCTAATCATCATTTAATGTCTGGGAAATACATGGTCCTCATCTGTTCAATGGGATTTTTGTTTCCTAATCACTTATAATGAATATAAAGTGTTAGGTGAGTAAAGAGAAATTAGAAAATTTTAAAGATCACTCAATATTAGTTTCAAGTGTCTTTCCAATGTGATATACAACATTAAATACTGTGCAAAATACTTTGGGACAGTGGGTCTATTTCCTGTAACTCACCAATAAAAGTATTTTACTATAGCAATTTAAAATGTTCTAAGACCACGGTGTTAAATCACTTATACTCAGTAAAAGGAGGTTCCATGCAGGAGTAGTAGAAGTGTTTGGGAAAGAAAAGAAAAGATCACTCATTCAATTTAGCCTAGTTATAACTCAGCTTCCCGATCATTCAAAACAAGATTAGAAATGAGAAGCTAATTTATCACTCAAGGGACAGGAGACTTTGCGGACATTGAATTATGGGACAGGGATTTTGCATGTGAACGCCTTCTACATAGTTTTTTGCCCAGATCTCAGGCTGAAGAATTCTCTGGTGATGAAAACAACTGCAAAAATAATGAATGCCTTTGTTCTGGGCACACCTCTTCCATTCAGTCGTGTTCTCTATCACTCCCTCAGTATCAGATCTTCTCTGCCTAAACCTCTTCATTTCTCTCCCCCATCTATACCCAGCAGCTCTTCGTAGTTGGAATTACCTAAAGCTTTGTACTTGATCCCTTTTTCAGGACTATCACTGAACTTGACAAACCAACATTCCTCTCCTCCAAGCTTCCAAGTAAACTACATCCCATATTTCCTAATTTAGCACTTAATAGTAAGGCCACTTACTGTTTCACTGTGGTTGTATTTGTGTCAAGTACTCTCCACAACTAGCTTGAAATCCTCTGAGGTCAACTGTCACATTTTATCTTACTGTATTTTCCACAAATTTACAAAAAAGGTACTCAAGGAGTTAACTGCTTATAAATGGCGTTGAGATCATAAAGAAAGACTCTGAAAGACATGACACCTTTCACTAAATAGAGGATTTTTACCATTCTTTGGAAGAGTCCCATGGATTTGCCAATACCAGACCCTTTCTGGAATTATGCCGTTATTGTTAAGTGACTACAAACTGTATGTTCTTAAAATAGCCACATTCTATATTGTTTTTAATAGTGGAGGGTTGGTATTGGTGCTTCCCCTGATCTTAGTACTTATTCCTGAAGAAGATAGGAAAGAAGTGGACGATCACCACCTGCTCTAGTAACCACCACTGCTAGCAAGTTTTTGCTACCTTTTGCCAGTGTAAAGCAAAAAGCCAGAACACAGAAAGGCTGCTAGAGGCTGGGATGTAATTAACCCTTGGAATAAACTTTGCACCCCAGTTCTGAAAAATGGGTGTTAAGTATTTGAGGCCACAGATACTTCAGAAGCAAACCTGGAAGGCCCAGAGTGAGAAAACTCAATTGATCTGACTAGAACCCTAGAAAACGGACAGCTCTGTGGATGTCAGTATACATGCCACAGACTTCACTAAAGGAGAACTCCAAGCTAACACAGAAGCCAGGATTTACTGGCCAATAATTAAGGTATCTTGGATGGGCCCCAGCTCCTACCTTTGGCTAGCTTACAACTTTCCTCATGAGCGGCTCCCACCTAAAAGATTAACAAAATAAAATGTATGATAAAAAAACAAGAGAGATTTAGCTTTCAAATTGTAACATAATTATGCTCATGCAATCTAAATAATTCTCAGCTGTCTGAAATTCCTCAGAGACCCAACTGAATATATTACAAACACTCTGGTCATAAAGCCCACGTTTCCCGGCAATAAAATTGCTGCAATAAACATTTGGGTTCTTTTCCATTTTTAGGACCATTTTGAACAACCTGCTTCTAATGCATTTTATTAGCTTCCTCAAAGTCTTCCAATGAATGGCAAAACCCCCAGTGCTTTGTCTGAGTGGCTGACATTAAGTGGTAATGTTATTTTCCAGTGTGTTGTCTTCTCACTGCCAAGCAAGAGCTTTCTGTTATGTTCCCCTGCATTAAATCCCTCCCAGAAATACTATCTGCAACCTATAGGCAACTAGTAAAATGGGATTATCTCCCTTGACCCCAAGTCATTCCAGCATTAGCCAGAAGGGACTGTGAACACTAATAATACTTTCAATTTAAAGACAATTTGCTTCCTTAGATTAAGAAAATCATGTACTTTACTCTTTGAACAACCACCCACAAACTCTTCCCTGAGTCCCTGTGTGGTCTAGTAACAACATATTTATTGATAAGGTTTTCCGCTGAGTAATCAAACACGGATTCATTTTATGAAGAGCTTTGTGCGTGTAAAGACTTCAGCAGTTCTGTAACCAAAACATTAAGAAAGTATTGCACTTCCATCAGAGGCATTTTACATACAAGAGCTAAAAGTTGCTCCACTGCTATGATATTTCAAAAAGCAAATTTTAATGAGCTCTTCTATTTTATATCCTTAAAACCTAGTTATTAAAACAATAACACACAGTCTCTTAAATGAATTTTAATCTCATGTTGTTAACTGATCTCAGTAAAATCTTATAGAAAACTCAAAACGTACCTTTGCTCCCAGAGTGGCAGTCCTCACTGGTACCCTTCTTTCTATTCTGCACTTTCTGTCTTTCATGATTATAGCTAATATATTTCTTAAGAGATACTGTGTTAAGTATATTACATTTATCATATCATTTCATCACACAACCGTAAAAAGAGATATCATTGCTATTCCCATTTTATACACGAATCAATAGAAGTTCAGATAAATCAACCAACTTGGTCATAATCTAGTAAGTACCATAACTACAGTTCAGTTTGAGATCTAATTCTAAAACCTGTACCTCTAAACACTCTTGCTAAACTATCTTTTTAATCTTTCCCTATCTGTACTAGAAGAATTTAATCTCATCAAACTTTACAACTCAATGGATCATGCTAGAGTAAGAAGACATTTGAAATTTTTTCCTGAAAAATGTCTCAGGTCACCAAGTCACAGGCTAACTCCAAATAAAATTATCTAGTAATGGCTGGGCACAGTGGCTCACACCTAGAATCCCAGCACTTTGGGAAGCTAAGGCAGGTGGATCACAAAGTCAGGAGTTTAAGACCATCCTAGCTAACACAGTGAAACCCTGTCTCCACTCTGAGACATTAAAAAAAAAAAAAATTCAAAAAATTAGCCGGGCATGGTGACACGCATGTGTAGTCCCAGCTACTTGGGAGGCTGAGATCATGCCACTGTACTATAGCCTGGGAGACAGAGCGAGACTCCATCTCAAAAATAAAAAAAAAGAAAAATATGTAATAGGAATCCATCAGGATTTAGGACCATTTTGAATAACCTGCTTCTCATGCATTTTATTGAAGAAATTTCTTCACAGGGAATTTTCTGTAATTTATTGAAACAGAGGAAAGTTGACTTGATTGCTTTTTATATATAATGTGAACATGCCTATTACTATACTAAACCATTTTTACATAGACCCACAAGACTTTCCATTTAGGGAAACTGTTCTCAACTATCCCTCAAGTCTGCCTCTGGTGTGTGAAAGACTTGAGAACTCAGACCCTTGAGCGCTGCTTTCTTTCTTTGCATTCTATAGCAATTGATTCTCTCCTTACCCAGAAAAAAACTACTAACAGTTCATGTATTTGTTGCTTATGGCTATCACTTAGTCTATTTATAAATGCAGATTTTTGAGACAGTAAATATACAATGACATAAAGAAAAAGAGTGAAAAAATGTATGATCAGAAGAAAAACAGAATAAGGAAGTAACCGCATGAATAGCATCAGCTGAAAATGCAAAAGCAACTCAAAGATCATTGGCCCTTCCTGTGGCTATCTCAGTCATGGGTGATTAGCATGAACCAGAAAACCACAGAAAAGAATTCACAAAGGAAACCACTGCTGTGAGCTACATGAAGTAGCCAGAAGGTGCTAGAAAAATTCTCTTTGTCTTTGGACTCACAGCAAAGATAACATACAAATACTGTGTTTCTACGTCTGGGAAGAAAGAAAATCACAATAAAACTGATGAAAGAGACTTCCCCCAAAGAGACAGTGGCACTTTCCCATTTAGCATGTGTGAAGCCATAGTGCTGTTTCTTAATTGCCCAATTTCTTGTGAATAGCATAGTTTTCCTTCATTTTAATTTCAGGGTTTGTTTGATCTTTAATCACACCTGCACTTCCAGAAACTCTCAGAGCAAAGATTCTTCTATCCTCAAGGCATGGGTTCCCACCTGTCAGAACAGGACTTTGTCTGCCCTCAGAGGCTCTCAAGACGAAATGAAATGACCTCAAATGTTTGGAACTTTACTTTCCCTACGCTTTAAGAGGAGATTTTTGTTTGGTTGATGTTTTTTCGTGTTTTGTTTTGTTTTGCTTATAAACATTTTTGTCATTGTTGTTTATACTACTTAATTATCATTTTAATTCAGACACAGTGCTGTTCAAAGGTGAAGGCTTTTGTTATTTTGTTTACTACCCTGAAGAAGCGGTGTTTCTTTTTTCTTTCTTTTTTTTTTTTTTTTTTTGAGACAGGTTTATGCTCTGTCACCCAAGCTCGAGTGCAGTGCGCGATCTCAGCTCACTGCAACCTCCGCCTTCTGGGTTCAAGCAATTCTCCTGCCTCATTCAGCCTCCAAAGAGGTGGGGGGTTGCAGGCATGTGCCACCACGCCCGGCTAATTTTTGTATTTTTGAGATATGGCATTTCACCATGTTGGCCAGTCTTGAACTCCTGATGTCAGGTGATCTGCCCACCTTGGCCTCCCGATGTGCTGGGATTACAGGTGTGAGCCACTGCACCTAGCCTGGTGTTTCATGTTGTTTTGTTTTACAAATAGGTCCTTCAAGTCCAAAGTCCAAGAGCTGGATTTCTTGATGTAAGAAGAAATCTATGAAAGCCAACTGCTTGAATACAGTATTTTAAAGGGTTTATTATTATTGAGACAGAATCTCTCGCTGTCACCCAGGCTGTAGTGCAGTGACGCGATCTTGGCTGACTGCAATCTCTGCCTCCTGGGTTTAAGCAATCCTCCTGCCTTAACCTCCCAAGTACCTGGGACTACAGGCGTGTGCCACCACGCCCAGCTAATTCTTTTGAATTTTTAGTGGAAACGGGATTTCACCATATTGGCCAGGATGGTCTTGATCTCCTGATCTCGTGATTTGCCCGCCTCGGCCTCTCAAAGTGCTGGGATTACACGTGTGGGCCACTGTGCCCGGCCAAAAGGGTTCATTATTATTATTAAAGGAAAGGTAATAAAATGACGATGGAGGTTTTCTCTTCTGGCTTATTGCTTCCATCTCTGAGAAGTAGGAACTGTGGTAAGTAGATCTGAAAGGAAGACTACTTAAATCTAAAGCAACATCCCATGATGTAAAATCATTGCAGACTATCAATCTTACAGCTCATATATTTCAAATTAGACTTCTGGTTGTGGTTTCATTTCCATTTTTTTCATTAGATTTTCAAATGATTTTGATTGTCAATCTGCATTGTTTCTCATATTATTTCAATCCCATTCTACTAAACATGTTTTTAAGGTAAAACCCTTGATGACTAAGACACAACCACTTAGAGGACAAGACGTCATGAGTCATACTTTTTCCTAATCTTGAGAAGGCTAAAATGACCATTAGCGGTTTGTTAACCCAAGGAATTCTTCAGATCAACTACTTCCACTATTCTAAGAAATGAGACACATCTTCAGAAGACTCTCAATCTACTTTTGGCCTTATAGGTGAGCAGACAGGTGAGCAGAGCTATTTTAAGTGAAAGCCTTTCTTCTTCACAAAGAACTCACACTTTTTTTTTTTTTTTTTTTTTTTTTTGATATGGAGTCTCACTCTTGTTGCCCAGGCTGGAGTGCAGTGACGTGATCTTGGCTCACCGCAACCTCCGCCTCCCAGGTTCAAGCGATTCTCCTGCCTCAGCCTCCTGAGTAGCTGGGACTGCAGGCATGCGCTGCCACGCCCAGCCAATTTTTGTATTTTTAGTAGAGACAGGATTTCACTATGTTGGCCAGGCTCGATTGCCTGACTTTGTAATCTGCCTGCCTCAGCCTCCAAAAGTGTGAGACACCGCACCTGGCCAAGAACCCACCTCTTTAAACGAAAGAGGGCAGGAGGATGAGGGCTGCATATGAGCAACCTGCAAAGAGACCTTTGAGAGGAGAGGGGTGACTCATGCCGATCTATTATGATTCTGACTGGAATGGGTTTACAAGAAGGGTTTGAACATGACACCAGGGCTTTAAAATGGGGACTCTCATCCTGCTGTTAACCTGAAATGTAAGGAATTTTGGATATTCACTCAGGTTTGGACGACTATGACAGATCCTTCAATTTTCTACCTAACACAACTTTCTCAACTGTATTCATCTAAAATTATCCAGAATATTACCTAAAGCTGATGTGAATGTCCACAGTAGGGGAAAAGGTTCTAAATGGACAAGAACTATACTATTTCTTAATCTCAGAAGACAAATCTCTATTTTAGCCACAGTATGTATAAAGACCACAGATGTTAGTGTTTGGGTATGTGTATGAATATGTATGGGAAGAGAAAAGAGGGGAGAGAGGAAAGAGAATTTTCTGGCATAAAAAAATAGAACTTGAAAAAAATGAAATATAATTTTATTTTTATTTATTTGTGAATGGTTATTAATAGTCTACAATAGTTACAAATGCAAGTGGATCAAATCCACACTTTGATTTTGCCATCTAAAAGGTAGAGGTACAGTAATGCATTCTTTGATGTATTTCTTAACTAACTTCCTGACCCATAATGAGACTTAAGTAACTTCTACAAAACCACAAATACAAATTATTCAAAAGTTACTATGAGTTTATTTTTAAAAACTACAACTTCCAAAATTATTTGGGGCTCTAATCTATCCCATTTCCTGAAAAACACTAGAATCAATAGGTCATGAGACTCTGATTACAAGCTTATTAAAACATTGATGATCTACCAGATATAAGCTCTAGGGCATGCAAAATTTCAGAAGCACAGCTTCGGAAACCGGCATCTGATTTTGGTGAGCCTTCAGAGCAGTGTGAAGCCCTCAATGCTTTTGTTTTATTGAAGAGGTCTTGGGTTCCAGATTCATAAAATCTTAGAAGCACAAGTCCCTTAGCCTATTCACAACTGAAGACAAAGAGGAGAGACAGAAAGACAGAGATAGACGCAGATAGAGAGAGATGTCACTAAAAATTTCTTCTGCATCTAGATTTTTCTAAATCATTCTATCTCGAGGACTCTGAAAACTACATTGTCTTTTTAGGAAAGCCTAATTTGTCCTTTGGTAATACCATTTAAACACAAGAAACAAAAACTGGCCAGAGTATTAACATATGATATCTCTATTGACTTAACATGGCTCTCCTCAAATTGAGGTGACTTATTAAGACTGAAAATGGTTAGTTTTCTGCGAATAAATGTGAAATTTACTTCCAAAATACAAGAACATGATTAAAGCTCATTTTGCAGCTTGCCTTTTATGGACAATTCATGCTGTGCTTTATTTTATTAAACCCTTAAATAATTTATTTACTATCAAAGAACATCCTCATTAAAGGCACCAATAAGGGAGATAGATGCCACTCTGAAGACATATGGGATAAAGAAAATGCCAGGGGAAGTTTTGAAGAGAATTGGATAAGTAAAACAAGTTTCCGAGAGCATTTACTCCAGCTCAGAAAATACAGAAGTTTGTTGACACCCAAACACATGTGACACAGTGAAGATGGATCTTTAAAGAGTCTACTTGGCTGAACGCTGTAGAATTATACGAAGAATGCTTTATAACAACTATACAATGTTTTTCTCAAGAAGAGTCGACAACAAGCGTTTGCTATTATGCCGAGGCAACTGCGTTAAAGACACTAGCTCTACATTTTACAATCACTCACAAAGCAATTGGAATTTGACAATAAAACAAACCAAGGCCTTTTCCCCATTACCAAACAAATTTCTAAGCTGCATTGTTGAAAAGAAGAATGTAGTTGAATAAAGAAGTCCAAAGCCTGGAAGTGACTTGAGGTTTAAAGCACTTCACAGATGCTGTCAAAATAAGGATTTTCAAGGCTTGTTTTCACAGTGAAGAGAATCCGGGCACTGGAGAAGCATCTGTGTAATCTCCTCTAAGCACAATACCTAGAGGGCTCATTGCTTTCCAGAGACATGGAATCATTTAATAGTTTCACAACTCAAACAGAAGTCCTAATCCTTTGTATATTATTTTAAAGCCCAGCCAAGACTACAAAAAAATGTGAATATACAGATGCAAAATTAATCTACTTCTCAAAGCTCGGACATGAGCAGATGACGCATTTTAATGACAAGGTGAATTATTTTGGGAGGTTGAGGGCAGATGCCTAACCTCACTTAAAGACCAGTTTTTAATAACTAAGCAAAGTTACTATACAACAGCTTAAAATGTTGAGATAGCCTAAAATTATCCTCTATTGTTTACACTTCAAATAATAAACTTATCAAACTATAAATAATAAGGCATATTGAAGACCATGAATTAGGAGTCAAGAAGGTTTAGATTCAACATTTTCAATATTTTGACTTTGCCATTTCTAGCTGTGGACTTTAGGCACATCTGAATTATCTCTTGGGTTTTATGGTTCTCTCTTTTTCTAAGCAATTGAAAGAGCGCGTACGTCATAGTCATTAATTGTATTAAGTGACCTATCAGCATGGCTCAGGAATGCAGCACTCTGTTAGTCACACTATTTAACGCCACCTAGAAAATATTGCCAGATATAGCAGGGACACTAGACTGAGGGTTTCAATTCTGAGTTTTATTTTTATTCCTCTGTGGATTCATCTTTTTTACTTTAAGTCAATCTTGGGGTTGCCTTTGGTGAGACAAATAATTGTCCCCTATAAAACAAAAGAAACTCACTACAGTTCATCTGCCACCATGTGACTTGGCTGTCCCCTCAAACATGGAGCCTTATCAGAAGGATAAACAATCCTTTTTTCTTTCTCCTGGAAAACATGGCATTCCACAGTGGCTCTAGCCGGTCCAGCCTTACTAGGTAGCTTTATCCTTGATCCATATGCCTAGTTTTCCTGGAGAAAAGTGTTTTCATTTAAAAAATTAAAGACAATGTTATACAATGGAAAGTTTCTGATACATCTATGTTTATTGGTTCTATTCCTTCCCAGCAGTAATATTAGGCAGTTTTAATCTATTGGAATAGTCTCTAACTCCTCTCTAAATAATACCAATATCTTGAGTCATGGTAGAGACTGAATAAGAAGGTACATAATATACCTACCCTCTGGTCAATGCTCAATACATAGCAACAGGGAAGATAAAGAAGGAGATAAGTAGCACACGGTTAACTGGCAAGTTTCTAGAACCTTATATAGGGAGGACCATGAGGAGTCAAACGTTTGAGAAATAAAAGGTGTCATGCATCATGAAGATGTGACAAACACGGAATTAATAGCAGCGGTGGGAAAATAAATATCGGTTTGGGCCTCCTAACTGTCTGCGGAAACCTTCCCATAGCCCAAGCCTGTTTCCCTTTTGGTTGCTAGAGTTTCTCAATTGCTATGGGTTGGGTGATTGTCTAACCAGCTGAATTTATTATTTTTTTAAAGGCTTCATTTTGTTGCTGTTGTTCCCACCCTTTCTCCTGAATACTCTATACAGGTTACAGGGGTAGTAATTAAATTCACCATTTTATCCATGTATCTCAGAATTGTGAGACAAAATTAAGACACACATTAGGGAGCCAAGCACCTCACCTAGGAAACTCAATGAACAAGCAGCTTTTACTCAATGCACTGCATCTGGATGCAGCACCTGGTGGGACTGTGGGATTTCCCTGACTGGGTGGGGCATGGTAGGCACTCTGTTTATCTGTCTGATGTCTGTGACTGGATTTTGTATGCTAGAGTATCTCCAGTTCACAGGAGAAGTAATGTAAATGGACACAGAAGGCCAATGCTGTAACAAAGCAGGCATATCGTTCAATGGCTTGACCCATCTTTTCTCAGAGTCAGCTCTGATAGCTACTGCTGGGTAATCAGCAGCTTTTTGCCTTCCCTTCTCTGAGCACAGATCGCTGGAAGAGATACGGACAATGGAACCAAGCTGGGACAGTTAGCATGTGCCTGCTACTCATCTGTAATTTAGATGCAGAGTTTGAGTTGCATAAATGATACGGCCTTAGAATAAAATTTCATGAACAACTTCGATTGCAGCCTCTGAAGTTGTCAGGGTTCCTCCATTTCCTGGAAACTTCCTGTTCAGCTTTTCGTAGAATTTTAAGGATCCGTATATTTTCCAATGAGTGCCTCCATTATTGAAGCTAATTTGAGAAAGTAATTATTTGTTATTACTATTATTTGATTATTAATTCTATTATTAACATTAATAGATACATTCATGTTACTCAAATTGCAATTACCATCTGACTTAGAATCTTGTGATATGCAAAGATATGCATGGAAAATAGGCAGGCTGGACCAACTGCTAACCTCCAAAACATCAATAGTCATAATCACCCAAAGCCAAATCCCTTTATTTTTCATTTAAGCATATCACAGACCTTTTTTTTTTAAAGAATTTTACTTTTTAATTTTGTTTTGCTGTCATCCTTGTTAAGGCAAACTAAAAGTTAAAGCCAATGGTGTCATAAAATTAACAAACAATAGTAAAACTGATACTATTTGACAAGAATAAAAAATGTTTATGGGGTAAACAAAAAGTAGCATAGATATTCTAGTGACTATGTGATTCCCACCCAACACTTATGAATAGTGTACATAGCTTATCTTTCTGACCTTCAGAAAAGACCAGTTTATGCTATCCTAGGCACATGGAAATCTATCTTGTCTTTAAAAATTTGCAGAAATTAAAACCTATTTTCCATGTGCTTTAATATCATCTAACAGATACTATTTCTGGGGAGTCAGAAAATATATTTCCTTCTCACTGCTGTATCCTCATCACTTAGCACAGAGCCAAACCTTCAGCAGGGGACTCAAACTAGTTCTTATATCAATAAATTAATGAAGGAATAAACAAATGACAAAGAGGTAAAATAACCCAACAAAAAGACAAAAGGATTTAAGTCTGATGCTGTCAGGCAAAGGCAAGACACTTATTCCAGGTGTAAAATGAATACAATGATATTTGTCACATGTACAGTTTCCCAAACCCCATCTCTAACCACAGAAAGCACAGAACTCCAGAAAAATGGCACAAAACTAGATTCGAGATACTGGAAATTCCTATAGTCTTAAAATGAACCCATCAATGTCTAGCAATACTTATTCCATCCATCGTTACAATTTTTACAAGGGCTCTCAGATGGCTGAAGCTCTTTTCAGGTTTAAAATTGTGAAGAGGGCACTAGGAAGAAGAACTACCCACAGACACACCAAATCCCTTAAGTCTGTGTTTATTTCACTTTGTAACTCACCCAACAATGACACAGAGGCATTACAGACTGAAAGGTGGACAGTCATATGGCTTCCACACAGAGGGGCTCAGGTCTCTCTCTGGGATGAATAAGCTTTCCTAATCTCTTCCCACTCACTCACGATTCCTCATACAGGGGTCCGGACCATTGAGAGCACCGTCCCCAACGGCGGCCTGTCACAGTTTATGCATCCCTAAAGAGAACCCTGGTGAAGCAAGGGCCTCCTTGGACACCATGAGAGAAGAAGTAAAGGAGAAAGGAAAATAGAATGGGACATGTCAGCCTCCAGTTACCACATAAGTTGTGGAGAAATCAAATGTTTCCCTTATGTAACTAATCATTTTCAGCAATGTCCCTGAAGGAAGAGAGTACACAGTAGTTTGGATTTGTAATTTGGGTTGGGTCACTGCTTCACTAGCATTACCTTTCTCGTAAAATAATGGTAGTACTAATGATGATAATTATGACTGATAACAATCATAATCATTTCTGTCTTCTAATATTTTTGGAGCTATCAAATGACAGAAGGTAATTACTTTGTAAAATATAAAGCTACACATAGATGTCAGTTATTATTTTTCAACTGTGCAGAACCTTCCAACACTAAGCCTAGATGCTTAGCTGGGGTTGGGAGATTCTGGGCATGGTAGAGATGGTAAAATTGGAAACAACAGCCTCATTGACTGCACATATAATTTGAAAAATATCAAAGCCCTTATTTTGATAAACAGAGTTCTGGAAGGGTTGGGCAGTAAGATTCTGAGCTGGGATGTAGAACCCTGGTTATTTCCAGTGGAAGTGATATGGAAAGAGACACTCATAAGCAACACTGGATCTAGAATTGATTGTCCAAAACAATATGGCCAGGTATCTATTCTAAAGTATGCTCACACACACACACACACACACACACACACACACACACACAAATTGGTGAGTGAAATGAAAGAAAAGATATCCAGTGACCTGGGAGAGAGTAAACACATAGGAAAAAAACCTCTACTTCCAGGAGGCATCTGGAGGAAAAAAGTAAAGGCAAGGGAGACCCAAGCCCTCTGTTATGATTCATCCTGGGAAAATACCAACAAAAGTGGTTAATGCAGCATCCTTTATCACATTTTGTCACAAATCTCATCAGGCAGCTGCTGCTGACATGACTCTTCTACTAATCCCCCCCTGCTTATGCAACAGAGCTGGTGAGTTGCCCCATTTGAGCGTTCCCTGATAAATCCCATAATCCTCACCACCTGCTTATGAGTTCCCCAGCATTGGTGACGACTAACGACTGACGCCTTAGGATTCAATGCAAATGCTGCTGTTCTGTCTCACTTTTCTGCGAGCCAGCCTTCTGATAATAACAATCCATTGTTTCATCATTTAATGTGGTCATATAAACAGGAGGAGGATGGCAGAGACTAAGATGGGACATTAATTTCCATTTCCTGGAGGATAGCTCTTCTGATGTTTCTAAATCTATTCCTCTGGCCTCCTGACAGTCCCAGAAACTTGGGAAGATGAATGGAGTGTCTGTTTTAAAGTTATCTTTAACATTTTATGCATGGGCATGGACTTCACATTCCAGAGACTGAGTTCATTTGCTGCTACATTAGGGATCCAGGTGGAGGAGAATAAGTCACTGAGATTCAATGATCTTCTGAAATAATGCTTACCTGAGAGTCTCTTCAAGATAGAGTAACCATTGGAGACCCCCATGTGCCTCTAACAGCTGGACTTTGGTCCTTCAAAGCCTAAATGAACCATTTGGCTACAATTTATTTTCTTCAACTCATTTCACTCTTCCAGATGGTAAAATGGAAAAATCTTAGTATTCTCCAATGGCCAAGTAGCTGCCACAGTTTCATGACCCATCACTCACTTTCTTATTATCCTGTCTTTCCCGTCTTTATGTGTAAATGAGCTCCTACATAATGCCATCAGAGCACACAACACCACACATCAGTACCCAACAGAGCACTTACAGGACCCAAAGAGGCCAGTCATTCTAAGAGATTTCTGAGAAGAGCTGCAAAGGCGATTTAAGAATATTGAAAGTTGATTTATGAAGGAAGATAAAAAAAATTTCTTGCTTAAGCCAACTATGAAAATGTGGTAAAGCAGCTACGTCCACACATCTGAAGTTCAGAAAGTTCAGCTTCTAAGGAAGAGGACTGGAAGCCATACTAAAGGCAACTAGAAAATTGGAGCTCAAGAAAGAAGGAGACTCTCAAGCTGCATGATACACCCTCTGTGCGATTCTAAGATGCCAAGAACATTTCAAGAGCTGATGTTACCCAAGACTGACATGAGCTCTTTCTGCAATGAAAACCAGGATGAGAGACAAGAATTCTTCAGGAGATCATCCTTTATGGTTATGGAAGCTGAGTGGTATGAGGGATAATATCATCCATATTGCATGGTGAGAGGCAATGTCAGCATAGGGCTTGGCACACGATTTCAGTGCTGAATGCATGACAGCTAGTGCTGCTGTACTCTCAATGGCATCGTTCTCCGTGCCTTGCACATGACAAGGCAGCAGTCCAATATGCCTGCCAGTCAGATGCTGAGCTCCTTCATTCTTCTTATTGAGCTCCCATTCAGGAATCAAACATGTACTACAGAATAGCAAAGAGCAGGCTTAAGAACTAAGCAGCCTGCTGTGAGAGGGCGATCACAACTTTATTTTTACACCCTTTTCTCAATAACCATAAGATGCCAAGTAGTATATCTTTTTGTGGGTTTTCACTGGAAAACCAAGTCCAGGACTTGAGAAACAGAAGGCTTTATATTTTACTTCTAAGTACCTATGCCAGACAAATCCTGAAAGCGCTTTCAGCTTTTTGGAAAACATTCCCAGGTCCGCGGGCTAAAAGAAGACCACGAAAAGAAAAAAAAAAAAAAAAAAAAAAAAAAAAAAAAAAAAAAAAAAAAA
>NW_022436953.1:10562618-10626816 GCF_009761245.1 Sapajus apella
AAAAAAAAAAAAAAAAAAAAAAAAAAAAAAAAAAAAAAAAAAAAACAACCAACCCTAAATGCTTCATGATTCCAACTTCTCTGGAGTTCAATAAGAAAAGAAACCATGACAATAAAAATGCCAGGTAATGATTTAAGTTTTACAAGCTAGGAGCTTTCTTTGGTACTTTTCAGCCATTTCTCATTTAATCCTTACAGAAGCCTCACGTGGCTTATGCTTTAGTGGAATTCTTCAAGATTCCCTTGCTAGTAAGTGCTTGAACTACGATTTGAACTCAAGCCACCTGACTGCAGAGCCATGATGTTTTTTAACCATGATGCAGTACTGGCACCCAAAATGTATGACTGATTTCCACACACATGCCCAGCACACACATACTTCCTCTGACCGCAGTGCCACATCCCTGCTCTGAAACATCTCTATCACTTGCTTCAGTTTCTGAAATAGCCTCCTGAATGGCATCTCTTCATCACACCCTCTCCCTTTCAATCTATTCTCAACTAGAGCAACTCAATTAAAAAGCCAGTCCTTCATATCACTCCCTGTTTTAAACTCTTCCTCGGAATAAAGGCCACATTCCCTATGACGGACGGGAAAGCCTTATGTAATCTGTCTATCAGTACCTCTTCCACCATGACCTCTCTGGCCTCAGCCCTTTCTGCTTTCTCCCTCACTCACTATGCTCCAGCTCTTGTAACTTTACCTTCTTGCTCTTTCTTGAACACAGCAAGGTTATTCCAGCCTCAGGAACTTTTTACTCACCATTCCTATGCCTGGACCACTATCCCTCAGAAGCACAAATTTTCCAAATCTTATCACTCTATTTGAAACTTAAAAAATCCTGCTTCTCCCAGACACTCTAACATTCTCCATTGCTTTATTTTTTCCATGACAGTGATGATCATACAATGCCCTTCGTATTTCCACAATGTATATATTTTCTCTTTTTTTTTTTTTTTTGAGATGGAGTCTCGAACTTCTGACCTCGTGATTCATCTTCCTTGGCCTCCCAAAGTGCTGGGATTACAGGTGTGAGCCACTGTGCCTGGCCCTTTTATTTTTTTTTTTGAGACAGGGTCTCGCTCTGTGGCCCAGGCTGAAGTGCAGTGGTGCGATCTTGGCTCACTGCAACTTCCACCTCCCAGGTTCAAGCAATTCTCGTGCCTTAGCCTCCCGAGTAGCTGGGATTACAGGCGAGTGCCACCACGCCAGGCCAATTTTTGTATTTTTAGTAGAGGTGGAGTTTTGCCATGTTGGCCAGGCTGGTCTTGAACTCCTAACCTGAAGTGATCTGCCGCCTCGGCCTCCCAAAGTGCTGGGATTACAGACGTGAGCCACCGTGCCTGGCCTCTATTTTCCCTTTTTAAAATCAAGAATATAAGATCTATGAGGGCAAACATTTTTGTTTCTTTCATTCTCTGTTTGTTTCTTTGATTCCCAGCACTCAAACAGTGTCAAATGGTAATTATTTATCATATGAATGTATAATATATAGTCTTAAATATTCGAAGAAACATCTTTCAATCAAATAGAGGGTCTTAAATTACTAGGAAATGCTTTCTGTTAAGAATTCTTCCAAACTGACATTAAGAAACTCCAATTTATTACTGCAGTTGAAAAACATTTCTCATTTCTAAATATTACTGAAATCATATTTCTGCTTCGTAATATTTTTCCTTAAGCATTTCGTTCTCACTAAGAATAGGCTATGAAGGTGAGGCATATAATTTCAAAAACGGGAGAATGACAGATATAAACTACCGAATAAAAATTATTCACCTGTGACTTTCAAAAAATGGCTTTTTTTCAAGGCCACAGGTCATACAACAGATTTAGAGCCCAAAACATTTTGGCTGGCAATAATTAGATACAGGAAATAGAAGTGGCTTTTGTTTTGAATTTGTTTTAAAAAAGACTCCATATATCAGTAGTTGGTAATATCAGAGAGGACCATATGCATTCAGTAGGGAATGAGAAGGATATAGATTGCCAGACCAAAAGAAAGAGTAGCATTTGACTTGGTGGGAAGATCCCTAAGAACGAGAGACGCAACACAGTTAGTTGTTAAGTATGGTCCCTGACACAGCCAGCCCCTTCACTCTTTGCAGTGAAAACCTTCGGTTGGGAAAGTAACACAAACTTCATAGACAGGTTGGATCATCTGTTGGCAAGGGAAACTCATTGCCTGAGCTTCTGAACATGGGAGAAGGCAGTTTTTCAGAGTGTCTCCCACCAACATGGGGCAGCTCTATGCTGCTAACAAGATGTAAAAATTCCCCCTGACCTACTGTAGGACACAGTTACCTAAGGGCACTGGCTGGTCATTAAGGCAAGAGGTGAAGGGACTGTGGAGGAGAAAGAGTTAGGGTAAATGGCCCAAGCTAGGAATTAAGTGGCAGTCACAGCCAGTCTTGGGGGAGAAATACAGCACCAGCAAGTATTATGACGGGGACTTAGTCTACCAGAGAGCTGATGCCAATGCATAATACAGACACAGAAACAAGGCAATCTGTCTTATCTGCAGTTGCATCAGACACACAGTCAACATGAAAGGCCAAGGGACAACATTCTTTATGGAAGCCTGCAACAACCGAAGGGTACACATTGACCTGATGCCACTTCCCCACTTCATCGTAACCACTGCATGTAACCATGAAATTCATAGTCTCCCTGAACCCAAGCAAAGAAGAAAGAGCAGAGGTAAGGAAAAATCGCTGAAAGCATACGTGTCTGTCTTAAAGAGGTGGATTTATCCAAGAGGCGATGGATTTTAACTGGAAGTCAGTAAGATAAATTCAAGTGGCATATAAGTATTCCTTCCTTAAGCAAAAATGGGTACTGGTGAGCAAGCAGTACTCAGTTATGGAGAAATAAAGTTATATTCTACCCACCTCAGTCACAGTGTATAAATTTTAAATCTACTCTACATGTAAAGGCCAGTGATTTATCAGTGCTGAGTTTTATAGTAAAATAAAAATTTAAAAAGTTACCAATGGCTAAGTATAGGGCAGAAATCATGAGGAATATTTAAAAAGTTACCTCCTATCCAAGGAGAAACACGGTAAAAGGTGATTCAGCTAAAATATTATAAGCCAAATATGAAAAAGACTCTGTGCCCTGCTTACAATAAACCAATAATTCAACACCAACACAGTTATTTCAAATTGGTGAGTGGAATTCAACTTGCATAGAAAAGAAGAATAAAGATACACTTTACCACTTATCCAGGGATTTTCCTCTTGTATATGCGAAACCCTCACTGCCTATTCCCCATTTCCATCCAACTGGAAACAAGCATATCCATTATAAAATACACAGTACTAAGTTGACATAGTTACTCCTGGTTTGCTAATAGAGGAATTGCATTTTCTCCAGTGTTTGCAGTCACCTTAAATGCAGATAATACATGGTTAAGTTATTGTTGCAAGAAGCAAGAAATAGTCAAAGTTATGTTTCACTGGCATTTAATAAATGAGGAATAAGATGTTGAAGGCTTTGTGCTTTGCTTTAAACAAGTTTTAAAAGGTAAAAGGGACTGGCTATGACATGAGTGGATTACTGAAGTCATGTTTTACCACATATTGTTAATATGACTTTCAACTTCTTTACATTTTCACTTTTTTTCACCTTTAAATGCTTAAGTAATTAACTATAGGGAACACAGAGGCACTCAGTAAAGGTTTGCTGAAACTAACAATATTCTTTTTTTTTTTCTTTCTTTCTTGAGACAGTCTCGCTCTGTTGCCAGGGTGGAGTGCAGTGGCATGATCTTGGCTCACTGCAAGCCCCCCATCCCAGGTTCAAGTGATTCTCCTCCCTTAGCTTCCTGAATAGGTGGGACTACAGGCATGCACCACCATGCCCAGCTAATTTTTGTATTTTTAGTAGATATGGGGTTTCACCATGTTGGCCAAGATGGTCTTGATCTCATGACTTTGGGATCTGCCCACCTTGGCTTCCCAAAGTGCTGGGATTACAGGTGTGAGCCACCGCACCTGGCCAACTATCAATATTTTTAAAGGCCAAATTCCTAACCAAATGGATCATAAACTCACTCTTAACCCAACATTATCTCCATGAGCTCATTTTTCCTAGTTTCCATTTAGATTGCCCGTCTCATTTTCCTCATTCATCTCTCTATGCTTTCCCAACACTAATTTTCTCCAATCATCTTCCATATCATATTTAACAACAATTAATATGCTTCAAGGAGAATAACCTCTCTCAGTATTGAGAGCTTTTTGCAAAGTCACAGAAACACACACACTCACTTTTGCCATGTCCCACTGTGATGAATGCAAAGTTCTGGGAAATGACTGGCCCGTGTAAGGAAACAGTTTTCAATAAATGAACTGAATAAAAACCTCTGTGCTCAGGGAATGAAATCTAGGAGTACAGCCCAATTTGTGATTTATTTTTAGCAAGTAAACAAGAAACAGAGAACTTAAAAGACACATTTTTGGAATCAGAAATCTTTCATATGATTTATTTATTGCATGCTTTTACGCAAATTATTTATGTATTCTGGGCCTCAATTTCCCTATTTGTAAAATAAAGGAAAAAAAAAAAACTGTCTGGATCATTTCCATTTGCCTTCCAGGTCCTTCCGTATTTCCTTCTCCATACTGTGTGTCACAGGATGCCAGCTTTGGTGCTATGAAAACTGGGTCCCCAAGGTGTCTGTTTGAGTTCCTGGGAGCAACTGCCTAGGGTTCCAAGGCTAGAATGAAAGACCAAAGTCTTTATAGTCTATCCCACCATCCCACTTCACACTTAGCCCCAGCCTCTCTGCCAGACCACCGCTTAGCAGAGGCCACGTTCTTACCTGTGCCTGCAACTCTCCTCATCTTGCCCTCCCTGCTATTGTGGTTCCCTCTTGATCCTGGTCACCAAGTTCTGGGCCTCTTTTGGACTAGAGGTGATAGCTGCACACTGACTAGTGCCTGGATGCTTGCTTTTTTTCATGAGTTTCACTCATGTTAACCAGGCTGGGGTGCAATGGCGCTATCTCGGCTCACCGCAACCTCCGCCTCCTGGGTTCAGGCAATTCTCCTGCCTCAGCCTCCTGAGTAGCTGGGATTACAGGCACGCACCACCATGCCCAGCTAATGTTTTTGTATTTTTAGTAGAGATGGGGTTTCACCATGTTGAACAGGATGGTCTCGATCTCTTGACCTCGTGATCCACCCGCCTCGGCCTCCCAAAGTGCTGGGATTACAGGCTTGAGCCACCGCGCCCGGCCGCTTTCTTATTGTTTATAAGTTCCCTTTAGTTCTGACGTTTAAGTAGTCCCTTCATGAAGTTTACTTAAATTTCTAATTTCCATTTGAGTGTACCATCTCTTTTCTGCCAGAATCCTGACTCACACAAAAATCTACATCCTTGAACGATTATAAAAATATGAAATAATGTAATATAGGTAAAAATGGTCCATTTTCTGCCTGGGTGATCGATGAATATCAGTTAAATCTTACTTATAGAACAGTTATTTTGGCCGGGTGCGGTGGCTCACGCTTGTAATCCCAGCACTTTGGGAGGCTGAGGTGGACAGATCATGAGGTCAAGAGATTGAGATTATCCTGGTCAACATGGTGAAACCCGGTCTCTACTAAAAATACAAAAATTAGCTGGGTGTGGTGGTATGCACCTGTAGTCCCAGCTACTCCGGAGGCTGAGGCACAAGAATCGCTTGAACCTGGGAGGCAGAGGTTGCAGTGAGCTGAGAGTGCACCACTGCAGTCCAGCCTGGGCAACAGAGCAAGACTCTGTCTCAAAAATAAATAAATAAATAAATAAATAAATAAATAAATAAAACAGTTATTTTTTGCAGAGCACTATTGTGATAAGCCTTTTCCTTATGCAGGTCATGTCTCAGTTATATGCAGACAATCATGAGGTAAGCTGCAGAGTGGCCAATTTTTGTAATATCTAGTTTTTGTGGTTGCTGCTGTTTATTCCAGGCATAACATCCAGGTTGGCAAATATTAGTATGTTATTATGATGTTTCTCAGTATGTCTTTCTTTACCAACTTATCTCTATCTAGCTCTTTTATCGTTCCCCCCAAGCGAATCTACCTTAGCTCCTTAATCTCACACCACTTTCCCGAACAGTTAGCATGTCACTTAGCATGAAAATAAGAGGTCCAGAAACAACTATTATTTTCTGGGAGCTGCTTGCCAGACTGAAGAAGTAGTCAGTTTTCCTAATGCAGACTGGTGAGCTGTCTCTATCGTCTAAATCAATAATTATATGTTTTGGTTTTTTTCCCACCATTTACTATTTAGGCTATCTCCATAAGACCTGGTGTGTGTGTATCACGTGTCAGGAATGCATGTCAAATTGAGAATTTACTGTTTTCTGTCTGGGTTAGCCAATACCTCATTGTTAGAAATGACACAATTTTATAAGGGAATAGGAAATTTAATTAATGCCTCTATGACATAACTTCTAACAATTTTGAAATGACTTCTTTCTGGAATTGAAATTAGTTCCTTAAAGATATCACTTGTCAATATTGTCTATATTGACAATAATTAGATTTATTTTTGGTAATCTTTACACATGCATGAGTTCTCCCATGTGGCCCTCATGCATTACTCTTGGAAAGCACATATTAGTATTCTTATTTTAAGAATAAGAAAACTGTAACTTAGAGGTGTTAAATTTCAGGCACAAGGTCACTACGTAAACGGCAGGCATAGGACTAGAACTCAGATATTTTGACTCCAAATTTCATTCTTCACTCAGTTAACTCTTCATGAACAACCAACGAAGCATACAGTACTGAATTAGTCCTAGCACAAGCATCTGAACAAAAATAAATAAGATATAATGTCCATTAATTAAGGAAGTTTTAGTTTTTTTGTAAACAACCTATAGTGGAGGCATATGTAGTGTTAAAGGTATTGACAAAATTCTACAGCAGGCCAGAAGATGTAGAGAAGGAAAAATACTGACAGTAACAAAGTTGAGTTCAGTCTTGATTGGCAGATAAAAGTTTTTCAGGGCAGTTTGATACAGTATATATTTTTTCTCTATTAACTGCATAGTATATGATATATCTCTCTTTATGTTAACTCAAATTCAATTCTCATGGACTCTTGATTCAGATTTTTGAGGGTGAGAGCACTGGAAAACGCAAGAAGTCTACATGTCCATCTCTTAATATGTGAACCTTCACCATGAGCATTTCCAAATATTGACCCAATCAACAGTTAAACATGATTCCGTAAAGGAATGGTCTATGCGCTATACATAGACCTTTAGCCTCTAGCCACATGTAGCCATGTAAATTTAAATTCAGTCAAATCAAAATTAAATTAAGTTTAAAATTCAGATTCTCAGGCACACTAACTACACTTAATAGTGTATTAACAGTCACATGTGGCTAGTGGCTACAATGTTGAACAAAGCAGGTATAGAACATTTTCATCACTGCAGAAATTTCTTTTTTTCTTTGAATTTAATGAATTTACATAAAAAATAGGTAGTCATTTTAATTTAAGGAATAAAAATCTTTCAAAAAATACAGAGTGAAAAAATTTTGAGCAAGTTGACATTTCTTTTTGCTATAATTTTTAACAGCAATTCATCTCCTCATAACTTAATGCAGTGTGCAAATGCAGCACCCATTACAGTCATTAAACTACATTTAAGGATGTACATTGTTAGTAGTGACCCTTGAAGGAAATGAATTTATCTTCTATTAAAAATTCTAGGTGTATAAGCATTACATAATAATGCTACTTTGCCACGTTTTGTCTCAAGAACTATCACCAAAGATTTCTGGAAGTAAGTCCACATAAGAATTAAATATTTAAAAGGTGAAATGTTCCTTATTTCAACTTTAGCAAGATCTTTTCTTTTTCATTAAGAAACACTTTAACAGTTGTTTTAAAGCAAAAGCTGTTAGCGTCTAGACAGCTAAAACTGTACTTCTGAGTTCAAGCTTACAGGTAAGTCTTCAGTAAGCAGTTCTCAATAAAATATCTTCCCTCCCTATACCCCTACCCAAAACCTTATATTGTTCTTATAAAACTTTGGTGAAGAGTATAAATATACCCAGGAAGATATATATGCCATACAATAGCAAGAACAGTAAAGCCCAACTAATGATTCTGAGTTTTAAAAATAGAAGGCAATTACAATGTACTCAAAGTTACATTAAGAAAAGCGTTCATGGGGGTAATATTGAAACGGTCAAAAGGTTAAGAAAATACTGATATCAAAATATAAATGGCTGCAATGTTAAAATAGAGAAAAACTGCTATACAAGAGCCTCTTGGAATATCAAAAATAAAGACCACAACACGAGTCAGGATGATTTTCCTGTTCTACTTATGAATTTTAGTCTTTATAAGGCTGGTTATGCTGACATCTAGAAGAGTTTCTTATCACATTTGATGATCTCATTCCAACTTCGTAGGGTGGGTCTTCCCCAAGGAACCTCTGATCCTGGTCGCATCTTGGTCATTGTACAACTTCAAAGTAATGCAATATCACCGTGATGTGCTGGGGTGTGAAGACCTATCCTTCGTATAGTGTCATCCCCACAATGGAAACCAGCATGGAATTGAGCACCGTCTGTTCTCAGGGCTCCAGCATTTCCGCCATGTGCCTCCCGCAATGTGGCTCACACGTCAGTCTCAGAAATTTTTATTAAACACTGCTGGTATGCATTTGAAATTTGTTTTCTTAAAATGACTGGACCAGGCCAGGCGCCATGGCTCACGCCTGTAATCCCAGCACTTTGGGAGGCTGAGGTGGGCAGATCATGAGGTCAGGAGATTGATACCATCCAGGCTAACACTGTGAAACCCACCTCTACTAAAAATACAAAAAATTAGCCAGGCATGGTGGCATGCCCATGTGGTCCCAGCCACTTGGGAGGCTGAGGCAGGAGAATTGCTTGGACCCGGGAGGCAGAGGTTGCAGTGAGCTGATATTGTGCCACTGCACTCCAGCCTGGGCAACAGAGTGAAACTTCGTTTCAAAAAAAAAAAAAAAAAAGTGCTGAATGAAGGAACTATAGGTTCATCTAATAAAACCATAAAAAATGAAATAAAATATTATAACTAAGTGATCTAGATTCATTCTTTCATATGTTTTGCATGGATTTAGCACATACACATTAAGTGCCTACTGTGTGACCTGAATTGTACTTGAAGGAGATTAATTAGCAAAATAGACATGACTTCTGACCTCATTGTTCTCAAAACCTGGAGGGAATACGGGTAATATAACATGTAGTTGCAATAGAATGTGATTATCTGCTCTTACCTCTAATTTTGTTGCAATCACAATAAGTGGAAACTCTCTTACATTTGCACATGCATAAAGGAGAAGACACGTCTGTCCCTGAGAAGCTGCAGTCTTTCTGGGTCACATAAACCATGATGTTAACTCAAGGAAAGTTTCCTTCCAGAAATTTCCATAGGTTTTTGAGATGTGAATTTAGCAGCCAGCATTTAAACGCTTCTACCTCACATATATTCAAATATGAGTTTTTCAAACATGGATACATTTTGTAAAATGTAATAATAAGTAAGTAAATAGTCTCTTAGGCAGCCTTTATGATACAGTCAAAGCTATCTTGTGTCTAGGGACATCAGAGAAAATAGCAGGTATTGAAAATCTCTAAGAGCTTGAAAATCAGCCTTTGGTTGGGTAGGTTTAAAAGTTATCCTAGTTGGTGGGGGACAGGTTCTTATCTTCAGCTGTTTGAGCTGAACAATCCTCAGGGGAGAGAGCACCAGTTCTAACCAAGGACTGTGGTGGTTAGTGGGCTGGATCTTGATTACTCTCTCCTGACACTATTTTAAGATCCAACTCCTACAGACGGTTCGGGAGAAAGAACAAGGAAAGACCCACATAAGAGCAAAAATTTATCTGTCAAGATTCTTAACGTTACTTTAAACTTCTCCCTCTTTAAGAAAATAACAGGTCTTTCTGCTGAGAAATAATGGACATGTATTTTTAAAAATATTTTTCTAGAGACAGGGTCTTGCTCTGTTACCCAGGCTGGAAAGACCAGTGAGGCAGTCATATAGCTCACTGTAAGCTGGAACTCCTGAGCTCAAGAGATCCTCCCACTTCAGCCTCCTGAGTAGCTAGGACTACCGGCATGCACCACCACACTTGGCTACCTTTTTTTTTTTTTTTTTTTGAGATGAAGTTACACTCTTGTTGCCCAGGCTGGGGTGCAATGGCGCTATCTCGGCTTAACACAACCTCCACCTCCCACGTTTAAGTAATTCTCCGCCTCAGCCTCCTGAGGAGCTGGGATTACAGGTGCCTGCCACTACACCTGGCTAATTTTTTATATTTTTAATAGAGACGGGGTTTCACCATGTTAGCCAGGCTGCTCTTGAAGTCCTGACCTTCAGATGATATACCCGCCTTGGCGTCCCAAAGTGCTGGGATTACTGGCATGAGCCATTGCACCCAGCCTACTTTTTAAAGAGTCTGTAGAAACAGGGTCTCACTATGTTACAACCAATGAGCCAACACTGACATAATTAACCGAAGTCCACAGTGTACATTAAGGTTCACTGTGTTTAAACTCATCAGTTCTGACAAATGTATGATGTCATATAACTACAATTATAGGCTTATACAGAAAAATTTCCCTAAAGTAAAATTCCCCTGTGCTTCACCTATGCATCCCTCCCTCCTGACCTCAAACTCCTGTCCTCAATCGATCCTCCTTTCACAGTCTCTCAGACTGCTGGGATTGTATGAATGAGCCACTGCACCAGGGCTGAATATGCTTGAATAGTAACCTCAAATTCAAGAATGTTAAATTTCCAGAAACTACTCAACAACTCCTCCATGGGCTAAGTGTGTGTGTATGTGTGTGTGTTTGGGAAGAGTGGACTCAATATTCTCTATAATAAAAATAACTGAAATGTCTTTAAGTATGACATTTTCCAGTTAGCTCTAAGTTCTGTCATGTTTCATCAACTCTCATTTGGACCAGCTTGTACATATATGCAACCTACGTGGCCCATTTAGTCTTTTGAGTTTGCAACCTCTGATCTATAATGATCTGCCTATTACCTTTGTTTATTTCTAGAGAATGTTTAGTGTTTGTTTTCAGAATGGCCTGGATCAAAGAGAAGGGAGCTTTCGAAACTATATTTCGAAACTAGACCTTACAAAACTATATTTATCCTGATCACCATTTCTCCCTAATGACTAGCATAATGCAACACATAATATATATTTGTTATATCAATAGGTAAATAATGAATAAGTGCATTTTAGTAATAGTCATTGCATTTTAAGCACTTGTCATTATCAAGCCTTCATTATTTAATTTCATTAATCATTTAGAAACTGTGGAGCTGGTTCTGATATGTGAGGATTTAAACTACAGAAAAAAAAAAATGGCCATTCTCACGTAAGCCAAGCTGCATGGCTCACTGTCCTGAAGCTGGATTTGAGACAATCTCTGAATATAGGGAAGTCAGGAAGAATATCAAGGTGTTGGGATCTGGATCAGGATATAAAGAACAAACAAATGTTACCAAGTGAAGACTGGTTTCCAGCAGCAGTAAGATATTGGATTGTCAGTGGCTGACACTTTTAATGGTATTAATTCCTTGAGTTACACATAAAAAAGGAATCTAACTAGGATCTGTTAAAGGTGCTTTATTTTGTTTCCTATGCTCGATGGGCATTTCGTTGGTGTTTTACCTAAGCACTGACAAAAGACTCTGAGCATCTATGTCTTAGATGCAAAGCTATAAACTGCAGTTCTTCAGCTTAGCTCAGCCTTTTCTATTCTGATAACTAAATAGGCTAAAAATGAACACACACAATTAGAGGGCCAAGTATTTTAAAGAGTATATATTATAATATGTTATAAAATAAAATGTAAAAATCTTTCAATCCTTGTCCACAATATTTTATTAGTATTATGCTTACCCTACTGAGGAGTCACAAAAATGGCTGTAATATTCCCTCCAAATGCCTGTTACCAATCTTCCCTCTTCAGTGAAATAACACCAAAATAATGCAGATAACATTTTCTGCCTATCTTATTCTTTCTAACCCCATGCCTTTCTCCTTCCAACACTCCGGCCCGGCTGGTTATCCATAGTCACAGTAAACTCAGGAGAATACGACCAGAAAGCCTGCTGTAATTTTTATAAATGTTTGAATTATTACATCTTGACATAGTTTCATCATTTAGACTTGGGTATTTTTATTTAAATTTATCACAAGCAGAGAAAGAGTTGGGTCTGCTCTGCAATTAATCATCTCTGTGTTGCATTTCCCACAAAACAATATAAGAAACAAAGGAACAGAAGCCATGCTAACCCAGCCCTTGATGGGCAAATAATTGGCCTGGCTTGGCTATTGTCATTGTGGGTGGCAGTGGCCTCGGCTAAGAGCATATTAATATATGCTCTCTAGACAAACAGAACACTGGAAGTCCTGCCTATCCCCAGGCCCTGTGAAATTCACAAAGCATGCCTCAGCTTCTCTTGCTCATTGCTTTTTACCGCAGCTTTCTCAGTATAAGATCTCTTTGTTCAAAAATACTGATTTTGATCTTCCTACTTTTAAATACTGTAGAGTGCCTAAGACTTGAAAACTACACATTTCTTTGCTCTTGGTTCAATATGCTCAGTGGGAGAAATTTGTCATCGGAGTTGTTGCTGTTGGAGAAATACAGAGATCTCCTTTCCCCTCAGTCCCCAAAGCATCTGTTGCCTGGACTTTTGTTTGTATTAATGAAATATGCCATCTGCATTGTGCAGGCATTTACATTTCAGTAGGAAGCAGAGAGGGGAATCCCAAAGAGGAATCCAGTGGCCATGATAAAACTCCTTTGTGCTCCTTCATGTAAAACTCAAAGACCAAAACCTTCTAACCACCCGCAGCCATAGCCATGGGCTCCGTTTTAGAGCCAAGAAATGTCAAATTACAACAGACTATCATTTCACTGCAAGTTACCTCAAAGGCTACCCTTCTATTTGGATAAAAGATTGAACTCATGGTTTTTCTTCCGCCTTAATGGATGGTGGATTCGTCAGAACCTTTTTGGACACATATGATAGAAACCCAACTCTATGAAGCTTCAACAACAAAGAGAATGTACTGCCAGAGCAACTGAGAAATTCAAGGAATGAATCCTCAGGTCTGACTGCCTCAAGGTGCTAACTGATACCCGTAGGAATTAGTCTCTCCGTACCTCTCAGCTCAGTTTTCTTTGCTTTGGGTTATATTCAAGCAAATCCTCACCAAGTTTAATCCTCTTCCACTACATTTTACCTCTCCTGCTTTGTAGCCCCAGTTTGAAAGAAGTTCCTATTATCCACTAGTTCCAAAAGAAGTTTGGAAATAGAATATGTTTGGTTGATAGGTCCGGTTTGGTCATCTTCCTTCTCCTGAATCAATGTTTCTAGCCAGGGGAAACACTGCGGTCTCACTGGCAGACCAGAGTCACCTCTCGCCTCAGGATCTGAAGTGTGGGAACCACTCTATTATACACACGCAGCCTGAGAGTGCAGAAGGGTAGAGGAATGTTAAGTGTGATGTCCCCGAGACAAAAAGCATGTTTAACAGACCAGAACCAGAGATGTCCATTCCAGAGAGGGATGGCGGAAATACCTGCCAGGATTTGGCAATTTTGAAAAGTACTTAGCTTCACGTGACCCTAGTATGAAAGAGCTCCCTTTTTGTTTTTTCTCTGCTGTCCTTTAACAAATTCCCTAAGAAGTGCAGGAAAGTTTTATGTCTAGATCCACAAGTACTGCCTATCTTTTTCAGAGACATATGAGATTCTAAGTCATTGGAAAGAACAAGTCAAGAGTTTGTTGCCAGAGCTAGGAAACAAAGAGCTGGCAAGTGTGAAATAACCTTACCTGTGTGGGAGATGGAATCTGGAAGAAATGAACTAGAGGAACCAAGAATGACCTGAATGCCTGTGGTATATTCAGTAGAATCAACAGAAAACAGAAACACTGGCCAGCAAGTGTAATTTTGTTTCTCAATAATCAACATATATTTGAAAAGTACATGATAATTATAATATTGATAATACTAATACTGATTATAAAACTCAAACAGTTAACATGTATTCAGTGAGTAGTGAGTTAATAACTGTGTTTAGCACTTAACATATCTAGCCTAAGAGAGGAATTGAGTTCAGGGGTGAACATAGATGTGGCTCCAACGAACTATCTGGAGGGTCAGGAAAGCCTTAGGACAGAACATGGTGTCTCAGTTAAGATCTGAAGGGCAAGCAGAAGTCAGAGTGTAAGGAAGGCTGATCTAAAAGGCAAACAGAGTATATTAGGGTTCTCTAGAAGGACAGGACTAATAGAATAGCTGTATATATGAAGGAAAGTTTATTAAGGAGTATTGACTCACACGATCACGAGTTGAAGTCCCACAATAGGTCATCTGCCGGCTGAAGAGCAAGGAAGTCAGTCTCAGTCCCAAAACCTCAGAAGTTGAGAACCCAACAGTGCAGCCTTCAGTCTGTGGCTGAAGGTCCCAGAGTGCCTAGCAAATCACTGGTGTAAGTCCAAGAGTCCAAAAGCTGAAGAACTCGAAAGTCTGATGTTCAAGGGCAGCATGCATCCAGCATGAGAGAAAGATGAAGGCTGTAACACTCAGCCAGTCTACTCCTTCCACGTTCCTCTGCCTGCTTTTATCCTAGCTGCGCTGGCAGCTGACTAGATGGCGCCCACCCAGATTGAGGGTGGTTCTGCCCCTCTCGATCCACGGACTCAAATGTTAATCTCCCTTGGCAACACCCTCACAGACATACCCAGGCACAATGCTTTCCATCTTTCAATCCAATCAAATTGACACTCAATATTAACCATCACACAGAGCATATACAAAGTTCTTGTGGTAGGTCTGAGAACATAGTCATCAGGAAGGAAAGGGTAATTCTTGGTGGCTGAAGCATCACATGAGAAGGGTATACAGAGGGGAGAGAAGCATAGAAAAAGCCCAGGAAATTAGAAAGTCAGAAGACACATTCACAAGCTAGACTGGATTTGGACTTCTGTGGACCTCCCAGAGCTGATCAAAGCAAGAGATGGTTATGTCTCTGCTGCTGGGTGCAGAAAATGAGAAATTAGGATGAGGATCACCTTGTCAAATAGTCTCAAAAATCTGAATACTAGATGAATATACATACATGAGATGACATACATGAGACTCACTCTTACGATAATATTATACTGAACAGACTTGACCATCATTCCACATTCGACAAAAGCAAGATGCTTTTCCCAATAGTAATCATACAATAAGTTAATCAATTAAGCTACAGGATGAGTACCTAGTTTTGGTATTTCCCAAATGTGGAACAGTGCCAGCATATCACAAGTCCAGTAAATGTTCATTAAATAGATGGTATGAACAGATGAGTATTAAATGCCTTTTATTTTGGATCCAACCAGATCTGACAACTACCTAATTATTCTGCATTTCTTTATCTCCCAAGGAAGTGCTCTTCTTCCGCAAACTATATATCTAAATATTCAATGGCATTATAACAAAAACTATTATATCTGTTAAATATCTTTGGGGATGGCTTTTGTAGAATTACCAAGGAAAAATCACACTCACCTCTCAGTATCAGAAATAAACAATCTCCTTTTTAACCATATTTTCAATAAAATTAAAATTATCAATCTTAGAAATATATATATATTATATAGAATGAATGTTTATTCCTTCCTCTCCCAAATTCATATGTCTAAACCTTTTACCTGGTGTGATGGTATTGAGAGGTGGGGCCTTGAGGAAGTAATCAGGTCTTGAGGGCAGAACCCTCATAAATGGGATTGGTAACCTGACAAAAGAAGCCCCAGAGATCTCTCTTACCCCTTCTGCCACATGAGGATACAAAGAGAAAATGGCCATTTATGTGCAAGGAAGCAGGCCCTCACCAGATACCTAATCTACTATTGATGCTATTTTGGACTCGCAAGCCTCCAGAACTTTGAGAAATAAACTTTTGTTGTTTAAAATCCACTCAGTTATGGCATTCTGTTATAGCAGCCCAAACAGACTACAATAGGAAACTGGCACCCAGAAGTAGGGGTGATGCTATCCCAAATACCTAACAATGTCCAAGTGACTTCGAAACTGGGCAATGGGTAGAGGCTAGACGTGTTTTGAAGTGCCTGCTAGAAAAAGCATACATTATTGTAAAGAACCTTTAAAAGTGATTCTAGGTAGGT
The DNA here is from genome assembly GCF_009761245.1 of Sapajus apella. Taxonomy (NCBI): domain Eukaryota; kingdom Metazoa; phylum Chordata; class Mammalia; order Primates; family Cebidae; genus Sapajus; species Sapajus apella. The sequence continues at coordinate 10,578,834 of NW_022436953.1, forward strand.
CTCAGAAAAAAAGGAAGAGATGCTGAGAATGCTTTAATCTTAGATTTAATCTTACATACCTATGTAATCCTAAGTTAGGAATATGAAGGGTAAAGGTCATTCTGATGAGGTCTCAGACAGAAATAAGGAACATGTTACTAGACAGTGGAGGAAGGTAATCTTCGTTATAAAATAGCAGATAACTTGGATGAATTGTTTTTGTGTTTCAGTGTTTTTCAGAAGGTAGAATTTGTGAGTAAGGTAATTGGATACTAGGCTGAAGAAATCTTTAAACATAGCACCAAATGAAGTGGCTTGGCTCCTCCTGACTGCTTAAAGTATGAAAGAAATGAGGAATAAGAGCTCACCTCATTGTATCTCCCACAGCAACAAAAATTTTTCAGCCATCCACAGACAAAATAGCCTTTGTGGGAGCCTTGTATTAATTTAGGAGGTTGTGAAATTCAAGGGGAACCCAATATTTAGTAGGGCCATTTTGAGAGGGTAGATTCGTGCCCAGATGGAAGACTTGCTGACCATGGTCCTGGCTGCAGACCTGGAAATGGCTTTATCCCCTTGTGGACTCAGCTATGGCCCCACTTGGTCTTGGTCTTATTATAAAAACCATCAGCAAAGAGATACAGAAAAATTCATATACACTAGTACCTTGGCTGTCAGGGCAGCCAATGTTGAGTCCGGATTCTGGGGTCTGGTGGATGGTGGTCGCCTGAAACAGCTCTGAAACTCATTTTTAGATTCTCATAGCTGTGGCTTGAGAGTAGACCTTCTCAACCAGGAACCCAGAGGGAGAAATGCCTGCCTGAGTCCCCAAGATAGGCTTGCCAAACTCAGCCCACAGCAGATCCTGAAGTGGCACTGAAACTCAGCTACGACCCCTCTCAGCTCTAGCCTGTGAGCAATCCTACAAGCCCAGGCATCTGGAGGGAGATACGCTTATCTGTGATCCTAGAGGCAGGACTGCAGACCTTAGTCTCAGCTGTATATCCTGAAGCATCCTTGTGGATATTAGGCTGTTCTTGCATTCCTATAAAGAAGTATCTGAGACAGAATAATTTAGAAAGAAAAGAGGTTTGATTGGCTCACTGTTCTGCAGGCTTTACAGAAAGCATGGTGCTGGCATCAACTAGGCTTCTGGTGAAGCCTTAAGGAGCTTTCAATCATGGTAGAAGGCAAAGGGGAAACAGGCATATCACATGGCAAAAGCAGGAGAAAACAAGAGAGTAGCGGAAAGGTGACACATGCTTTTAAATGACCAGGTCTCACAAGAACTCACTCACTATCATGAAGATAGCACCAAACCATGAGGAATCTTCCCTTAGGACTCAAACACCTCCCACCAGGCCCCACCTCAAATATTCGGAATTACAATTCAACATGAGATTTGGGCAGGAACAAATATCCACACTATATCATTCTACTCCAGTTCCTCTCAAATCTCATGCCCTTCTCATCTTGCAAAATATGATCATGCCTTCACAACAGTCCCCCGTCTTAACTCATTCTAGCATCAGCTCAAAAGTCTAAAATCCAAAGTCCTATCTGAGACAAGGCAAATCCCTTCTACCTATGAGCCTGTAAAATAAAAAACAAGTTAGTTAGTTTCAAGATTCAATAAGCATACAGTCATTGGATAAACATTCCCATTCCAAAAGGGAGAAATCAGCCAAAAGAAAGGGGCTACAGGGTTTATTCAAGCTTGAAACCAGCAGAGCCATCATTAAATCTTAAAGTTTCAAAATAATGTCCTTGGACCCCATGTCCCACATCCAAAGAGGTGATGGTGCAAGGGGTGAGCTCCCAAAACCATGGGCAGCTCTACCATTGTGGCTTTGCAGGGTTCAGCCCCTGAGGCTGCTCTTACAGTGTGTTGAGTGCCTGAGGCTTTTCTAGGTGCATCATGTAAACTGCCAGTTGATCAACCATTCTGGGGTCTGGTGGATGGTGGTCACCTTCTCAAAGATCCACTAGGCAGTGCCCAGTGAGGACTCTGTGTGGGGCTACTAGCCACACATTTCCCCTCTGTTCTGCGCTAGCAGAGGTTCTCTGTAAGGGTTCTACCCCTGCAGTAAGCTTTTACCTGGGCACCTAGGCTCTCTCATACATCCTCTGAAATCTAGGTGGAGGCCAAGCCTCCTTAACTCAGGCACTCTGTGAATCTGCAGGCTTAACACTACATGGAAGCTATGAAGGCTTATGAATTGCTGCCACTCCCCCCACCCCACAAAAGGAGTAGTCTCAGCTGTATCTGGGGCCCCTTGAGCCATAGGCTGGAGCCAGAGGGGCTGGGATGTGGGAAGCAGTGTCCCAAGGCTGTGGAGGGCAGTGGGTTCCTGAGCCCTGCCCCTAAAATCATTCTTTCTTTCTGCTTAGACCTCTGGACCTATGATGAGAGGGGCTGCCACAAAGGTCTCTGAAATACTTTCCCCATTCTCTTGGACATTAACACTTGTCTCCCTTTTAGTTATGCAAATTTATCTAGCAAGTGGTTGCTATGCAGCCTGCCTGAATTCCTCTTCTGAGATAGCTTTTTCCTTTCTCTGTCACATGGCCAGGATGCAGATTTTCTAAACTTTTACACTCTGTTTCCTGCTTAAATATAACCTCCAACTTTAAATCATTTATTTGCTCCTGCATCTCATAAGTAGGCTGTTAGAAGCAGCCAGGACATATCTTGAATACTTTGCTGCTTAGAAATTTATTCTGCCAGATACCGTAGGTCATTACCCTCAATTCCAAGCTTCCACAGATCTTTAGAATATAGATCACAACATAGCCAACTTCTTTGATAAGGTATAACAAGGGTTCAGTTTCTTTGCTCCAGTTCCCAGTAAGCTCCTAATTTCCATCTGAGACCTCAGCAGCCTGAACTTCACTGTCCACATGACTATCAGCATTTGGGTCACAACTATCTAAATAGTCTCTAGGAAGTGCCAAACTTTCCCTATCTTTCTTTTTTATTCTGAGCCCTCTAAATTCTTTCAACTTCTGCTAGTTACCCAGTTCCAAAGTTATTTCTAGATTTTCAGGTATCTTTATAGCAATACCCAACTATTTAGTACTCATTTGCTATATTAGGCCATTCTTATATTGCTATAAAGAAATATCTGAGCCTGTGATCCCAGCACTTTGGGAAGCTGATGCAGGCAAATCACCTGAGTTCAGGAGTTTGAGACCAGCCTGGCCAACACAGCAAAACTCTGCCTCTACTAAAAATACAAAAATCGGCTGGGCATGGTGGTGTATACCTGTAATCCCAGCTACTCAGGAGACTCAGGCAGGTGAACTGCTGGAACCCAGGGGGCAGAGGCTGCAGTGAGCCAAGATTGTACCACTGCACTCCAGCCTGGGCGATGGAGCAAGATTCCATCAAAAACAAAAACAAAAACAAAAAACTGAGACTGGGTAATTTATGAATAAAAAAGATTTAATTGGCTCATAGTTCTTCACACTTAATAGCAAGTTTGAAGCTGACATCTGCTCAGCTTCTGGTGAAGTCTCAGGGACTTTCAATCATGGTAGAAGGCAAAGGGAGAACAGGCATGTCACATGGTAAAAGCAAGAACAAGCTGGAGAGTGGAGGAGCAGGGGCCATTCACTTTTAAATGACTAGATCTCATGAGAACTCACTCATTATCACAAAGATAGCACTAAGCCATGTGGGATCCACCCCCATAACCCAAACCTCTCACCAACTCTCCCAACTTCTACCACCACCACTGCATTGGCGATTATGATTCAACACGAGATTTCAGTGGGGACAAATATCCAAACTATATCATTGTGACTTGGTTTTAGTCCCTTTAATACATGGCTGGGGTCAGGACTACCTGCCCCGGTTCATATTTAGTGACCTAGTAGGGGCCCTCCCAGGGACCTGGAGGAAGTCACTCCCATTCATGCTAGTGGTAACAGGCCTGCCGTCTGCATACCTTCAAGTGGTTCTTCATCTCAGTGCCAGCCCTACTGACAAAGGTACTAATGCAGTCTTGTCCACCAAGAGGTCAGACAAAAGCCATGCCCACTAGTGACACTGGTAATAGGCCTGCCAACTGTGGATCCCCTCATGCATTCATGTGATCCAGCTCAATCCTCACAAGACTGCAATCCTATAGGGAATCCCATCAGCTCAGAGACTCAACATGAAAAGGCTTTTCCCACCAAAACTAGTCTGTATAGACTAGAAGAGGTATTTTGCTCCTTCAAATGCAAGGCTACAGAGATAACAATGAATCAGGCAAATATGACACCACCAAAGGAAATTATGAACATTTTGTAGACTCCAAAGAAATGGAGACCTACAAATTTCCTAAAAATAAAAAATAATCATCTTAAAGAGCTCAATTAAATATAAGAAAACATAGACAATTTGAGGAAATTAGAACTATGCATGAACCAAATAAAAAGTTTAATAAAGAAATATAAACCATATTAAAGAACCAAAAAGAAATCCTAGAGCTAAAGAATAAAATGATAATATTAAAAAGTTCAATAGACAACTTTAACAGCAGACTCCATTATGCAGAAGAAGTAATTAGTGAATTCAAAGACAGGCCATTTGAAATTAGCCAAGTACAGGACCAAAAAGATTTTAAAAAATTTAAAACATGAAGAAAGCAGTAGAGACATATGGAACAAAAATCAACTGTACAAGTATATAAACTGTGGGATTTCTGGAAGGAGGAAAGAGAGAGAGTAAGGAACAGAGAATTATTTAAAGAAATGCTGGCTGAAAACTATCCAGACCTTTGGAAAAATATGAATATTCAGATTCATGCAGCTTAACATATCCCAACTAAGGTTAACCCAAAGAAGACACTCCAGGAAATGTCACAAATGAATTATTAAAATTCAAAGACAAAGAAAATCCTGAAAGCAGCAAGAGAATAGAAACTTGTCACATATAAGAAAACCCACGTAAGGGTAACAGCAGACATCTCAACAGAAGCCTTTCAGGCCAAAATGGAATATATTCAAAGATAATATATTCAAAGTGTCAAAAGAAAAACTGTCAACTAACAATACTATACTCAGCAACTGTAATTCTAAAGGGATTCTTTCAAGTTGAAAAGAGTTACTTTTGTTTCATGTAACAACAGGAAAACATATTAAAATATAAAACTCACTGGCAAACTTAACTATATAGTCAAATTCACAATACTCTAATATTATAATGGTGGCTTACAAATCACTTTTAACCCTAATATAAAAGTTAAAAAGTATTAAAAACAACTATAGCTATAATAATTTGTTAATGACCACACAATATAAAAAGATGGAAATGTACTATCCATATAAAAATTGGAAAGGGGCAGTAAAAATGTGGAATTCTTGTATGGAAAAGAAGGCAATTTGTTATCAGCTGAATTACAATATTATAATTTTAGGATGTTTTATGTATGCTCCATGGTAAGGTAAGCACAAGGAAAAAAATCTCTGGTAGATACACAAACAATAAATAGAAAGAAAACACACCATACCAATAAAAACATTCAACAAATCACAAAGGAAAACAGGAGAGGAAGAAACAAAGGAACTAAAAAATTATAAACAATTAACAAAATGGCAATAGTAAATCATTATCTATCAATAATAACTTTAAACATAAATGAATGTAATTCTCTAAAGATACAGAGTGGCTGAATGACTTAAAAAAAAAAGGTCAACAATATGATACCTAAATTAGATTTGCTTAAGACTAAAAACAAACATAGACTGAAAGCAAAAGGATAGAAAAAGGTATTCTATGAAAAATGGCAACAAAAAGAAGAGCATGGATGTCTCTACTTGTATCAGACAAAATAGATTTTCAGTCAAAATCTGTTAGAAGAGACAAAAAGGTAGCTAAATCATGATGACAATTGTAAATATACATGCAAGCAACACTGAAGTACCTAAACATATAAAGCAAAAATTAACAGAAATGAAGGGAGAAACAGACAGCAACCAAATAATATTAGGGGACTTCAATACCCCATTTTCAACAATGGATAGATCATCCAGACAGAAAATTAATAAAGAAATACTGGGCCAAAATGGAGTAAGATAGTATATTCAAAATGTCAAAAAAAAAATGCCAACTAACAATACTATACTCAGCAAATGTAATGTTAAAGGGACTCTTTCAAGTTGAAAGAAAAGAGTTATTTTTGTTTCATGTAATAACATGAAACAATGTGAAAACATATTAGAATATAAAACTCAACACTTGAACAACACTATAAAACAAATGGACCTACCAGACACATAGCAAACATTCCATCCAACAGCAACAACTACACATTCTTCTCAAATGCACATAGAACTTTCTCCAGGATAGATTACACTTTGGGTAACAAAACAATTCTTAATAGAAATGAGAAGACTGAAATCAACCCACATATATTTTCTGACCACAATGGTATAAAACTGTAAATCAATATGATAAATAATTATGGAAAAACTCACCAATATGTGTAAATTAAACAACATACTGTTGAACAATCAATGGTTCAAAGAAAAAAATCAAACAAATTAAATACATTTGAGATAAATGAAAATAAAATATAACATACCAAAATTTCTGAGATGTGGCAAAACTAGTGCTAAGAGAATGGTATAGTGATAAATGCCTACATCAAAATGAAGAAAGAACTCAAACGACCTACTTTTATGCCTTGAGGAACTAGAAAAATAATAAACTAAGCCCAAAGTGAGCAGAAAGAAAAATATGATAAAGACCAGAGCTGAAGTAAATAGAGACTAAGAAGAAAAGATTAACAAAACTTAAGAGTTGGGTTTTTTTGAAAAGATATAAATATTCAAAGCTTTAACTAGGTTAACAAGAAAATAAAGAGAGCTCAAATAAATAAAATTAAAACTATAAAGGAGACTTAAAACTGATATTACAGAAATACAAAGGATCATAAGAGACTACTTAAGTACCATTATTCACCAATAAATTGGATAACTTAAAGGAAATAAATTCTTAGGAACATGCAAACTACTAAGATGAATCATGAAGAAATAGGTAATCTGAATAGACAAATAATAAGTGAGAAGATTGAATCAGTAATCAAAAGCCTCCTAATAAAAATTCCAAGGTCAACTATACCAAGTGTTTAAATAATTAATGCCCATCCTTCTCAAAGTCTTCCAAAAAATTAAAGAGGAGAGGACATCTCCAAACTAATTTTATGAGGCCAGCATAACCTTCAAACCAAAACCAGGTAAAGATAATACCAGAAAACAAATTACAGGTCAGAAACATTGATGAACAAAGATAGATGCAAAATTCCTCCACATAGCACTAGTGAAACAAACTCAGCAGCACATTGAAAGGATCATACACCATGTCAAATTGGAAGAACGATTCAACATATGTAAATAAATAAATATAATGCACTACTTTAAAATAACAGGACAAAAATCACTTGACAGTCTCAATATATGCAGAAGAAGCATGTGACAAAATTAAACTATCACTATAAAAACTCTCAACAAATTACATTTAAAAGGAATTTACCTCAACATGTTAAAGGCCATACATGACAGGCCTATGGGTAGTATCATACACAATAGTGAAAAAAATGAAAGCTTTTCCTCAAGATCAGGAGTAAGACAAGCATACACACTTTCATCACTTCTATTCAGTATAGTATTGGAAGTCCTAGTCAGAAAAGTTGTGTGGTAATAAGAAAGAAAATGCATCCAAATTGGAAAGGAAAAAGTTAAATTGTCTCTGTTTGCAGATGTCTTAATATTATATATAGAAATACTTAAACACTCTATCAAAACCCTGTCAGAACTAATAAATAAATTCAGTAAAGTTGCAGGAAATAATACTGACATGCAAATGTCAGTTGTGTTCTATCACCTAATAAAGAACTATCCAAAATAGAAATTGAGATCCCATCTACAAAAGCATCAAAAATAAAATACTTTAGATAAATTTGGATAAGCAGATGGAAGATATCTACACTAAAAACAATAAAACACGGATGAAGGATATCAAAGAAAGCATAAACTAATAGAAACATATCCCATGTTTATGAATTGGAAGAATTAATATTGTTTAAATGTCCATATTGCCAAAGGTGATCTACAAATTCAGTGCAATCTCTATCAACATTCCAATGACATTTTTCATGAAAATAGAAAAAGGCAATTTTAAAGTTACTATAGAACTACAAAAGACCCCAAATGAGCAAAGCAATTTTGAAGGAAAAGAACAAAGCTAGAGGCATCACATTGCCTGATTTTAGAGTATATTACAAAGTCATGTGATCAAAATGGTATGGTATTGGCATAAAAACAGAGACACTGACCAATGGAGCAAAATGGAGATCCCAGAAATAAGCATACACATATGTCATCAAGTAATCTTTGATGAGGGTGGCAAGAATACACAGTAGGGAAAAAAATCACCTCAATAAATGATGCTGGGAAAACAATATCCATATGCAAAAATTAAATTCTTCTACTTACGCCATATGTAAAAATTAACTCAAAATTGATTAAAGATTTCAATGTATGATCTGAAACTGTAAAACTGATAGAAGAAAACATAGCTTAAAAGCTCCATGACATTGGTTTTGGCAACGGTTTTTTGGATATGACAACAAAAGAAAAGCAAACACAAACAAATGAGAGTACATAAAACTAAACACTTCTGCACAACAAAGAAAATAACCTACAGAGTGAAAAGGCAGTCCACAGAATGAGAGAGAATGTCTGCAAGCTATCTGTTTAACGAAGAGTTAACATCCAAAATGTTTAAGAAACTCATACAACTCAATAGCAAAAAAGATAAATCCCTGATTAAAAAATGTACAAAGGACCTAAGCAGATATTTTTATTCAAAGAAAAGACAGAAATAGCCATTTGTATGAAAAATATAAATAGGTGTTCAATACCACCAATAATCAGAGAAATAAAAATGAAACCACAATTAGATACCACTTCATACATATTAGGATGGCCATTATGAAAAAGACAAAAGTTAATCATTGGTGAAAGTGGGAAAAAATGAAATGCCTGTCCACTGTTGATTGGAATGTAAGCTGGTATAGCAATTATGTAAAACAGTATGAAGCCTCTTAAAAAATTAAAAATAGAACAACATATATGATCCAGTAATCTCACTCTGGGACTATCTCCAAAGGAAATGGAATAAGTATCTTAAAGAGATAGCAGAATTTCCATATTCATTGCAGCATTATTCACAATAGGCCATACATGGAAACAATCAAATTGTCCATTGCTGGATAAATGGATAAAGAAAATTTTACACACACACACACACACACACACACACACACACACACACACACGATGTATTATACATAATACACATACACATATACATATATACACAAGCAATGAAATATTATACAGCTCTAAAAAGGAAATCCTGCCATATATAAAAACATGGATAAACCTAGAGGGCATTATACTAAGAGAAATCAGCCAGACACATGAAGATAAATACTGTATAATTTCACTTATATGTAGAATCTAAAAAAGCCACACTCATAGAAACAGGAAGTTACCAGGACTAGGAAACGGAAGAAATTGGGAAATGTTGATCTAAAAGCATAAAGTATCAATTTTAAGATGAACAAATTCCAGGGATTAAATTTACAGCACGGGTGGTAATTGATGTATTAATTAATTGGTTATAATTATTATACAATGTATGCACATATCAAATCATCACACTGTACACACTGAATACATATGATTTTTATTTGCCAATTAACTCTTGAAAATATAAAATGAAATATCAACTTGGAACTATTATCAACAATCTTGCTATCAGTAGATTTATTAGCTGCCTTGGTTTAATTTTAACCCGAGAGCTTGGTGTTAATGAATAATCATGGACACTATATACAAAATGATAGAATACAGAGTCACACAATTACTGTTGATATCGAAATTTTTCAGAATTAAAATCCAATTTTCAGTTTAAAAAAATGAGAGAAATGAGTTAAAGGAGAACTTAAGGAGATTTGAAAAATTCTTAGCTTATCCCTATTGCAAAAAGTGAAAAAACATGTTTATTAGAGAACGCTAAGGGCATGACCAACTACTATTTGAAAAGAAGATTAATATGGATGTGAATTATGAACTTAATCTACCACCCAAGCAGAAAAACTGCCAGTTAGAACTGAAAAGGAAAGAAACAGAAAGTAATGAAGGAACGCTATCAGACTTAGTTTTTTTAGCAGCATGGGACCAAAGAGCTGCATATTTGAGAACAAACATTATTCTTCAAGACAAGAAGAACAATGACCCTGGGAGGCAATTCAGAGACCATCAGGGCTGCTTTCTCAGTTTCAAAATGGGGAATCATTGCTTTGCTTTCAACAGGCCAGAAGCTTGTTCTCAAAGCTGTGAGATCAGGACCCCCCAGAACTGTGAGGGCATGAGTACACAGGAGAGCCCTGGGGGTGAGAACCCTGAAGAGTTTCAAGTATAGGACTTCTTCTCTAGTGGGTCTATAAGGTGGAATGTTAGCTCCAGTGGGCTTGGAGGCACAGCATGGAGCCACCGCGTGGAGGCAGAGGATTATTCTTGAGCCTTAAGATCTCATGAAGTTTGCCTTGTAGCTTCAACTTACTTGGGCTCTGCTATTCCCTTTCTTCTTTCTTATTTCTTCCTTTTGAAATGAAAATGTCTATCCCATGCCCATCACAGGATTTTATTTTGGAAGCACGTAATATGTTTTGTTTCAAAGGTTCACAGCTTTAAAGGATTTAGCCTCACAATGACTCATACCTCGAGTCTCACACATACCTAATTTAGAAACTACTTAGGAGAGACTTTGGACTTAGACTTTACAGTTGATGCTAGGATGAATTAAGATATTTGTGGCTAATGGAATGGAATAAATGTATTTTGCCTGTAAGGAAGGACATGAATTTCAAGGGGCTATAGGCAGAATGTTATAGACTGAATGTTTATGTCCCCCGAAAATTCATATGTTGAAACCTTATCCCCAGTGCAATGATATTTAAAGGTGGGGCCCACAGGAGGTGTGTTGGTCATGAGGGCAGAACCCTCATGAATGGGATTAGTGTCCTTATAAAAGAGACTAAAAAGACAATTTCTTTTACCTTCTACCATGTGAGGACACAGCCATCTAGGAACCAGAAAGTGGGCTCTCACCAAACACTAAATCTGTTGGTGCCTTGATCTTGGATTTCCCAGCCTTCAAAACTGTGAGAGATAAATTTCTGTTGTTTATAAGCCACGCAGGGGTATTATTAGGCAGACAAAACTGACTAAGACAATGTGTTTATTTTTTGCTTTAGCTTCTAGAAAGTTTGCAGTAAATTTGGTCAACAATCCTTCAATTGAATGGGACCATATCATATGCATATGCCAATGACACATTTATCCTTGGGCTTTATTGTTTTTCTTCACTGATTTACCTAACATCCAATGTCCTTTGATTTAAAAATTAACTATGACATTCCATAAGTCTGCGAGGGACTTTGCAAAAAAAAAAAATATAAAAGGATAAACAGATCAATGGGCGACTATACAGATTAATTGATATCTAGGTAAAATCTATTCAGGTCTTTGCACCCTTATCCATTTCTACTTCCTTTTAGACTTTGAGGATACCTGCAGTAGTAACCACACATTTTTTGGTCAAAATAACCATATACTGACTATGTCAGCATTTTGGTTGTCTCCTCTATTTCTGGGTGCCATAAAATAACATATAACTATATCTGAGCAATGGATACAGACAAGACATGACATGTATAATTTCCAGGTCAGAATACTTAAAATGTGAGGTTGTCCATGGCTCTCTTTTCCAGTCTCAAGAACCAGCAATGCCACCACTGGTGGACTCTTTAACACTTGGGTCTTTGATAACTATGTAGATCAAAGCTCCCACATGACTCACACTGGTCATACTGTTCTTTGCTGCAGCGTCAGCTAATCTATCCTGAAGGCTATATAACGTAATGAAATGAGTACAGAGCCAGTGAAATGAAATGTTTCAAGCCTCCAAAGTAGCTGAACTGGTAGTATAGGAAGTGAAGGGAAAAGGCAAGATATCAAAATTTCACTGCAGATTTTGAGGTACACTTTCAAAACTGTGCAAAAGAATTGGTAAGGGTTTAGAGATGAATCACAAAAGTGACTAGGATAGACACAGATACAGCAAAGAAATATTAAATGTGCTTTTATTGTTTACCTAGAGAATGGTGGTACTTTGTACATTTCATGCACTCAGCTGAGGTATTGCAACTAGTTTTAAAGAAAGGCTATGGTTTATATATGAGGGTTGAATTTCAAGAGTCTCTAGCAGTAATCCAATTTAACCCTTCAAGGAAATAACAAAAACATGGGATTTGCAATCAGAAATATCTTACCGTGGTTGAGATTTTGAAAAGGTTGCTCTGCTTTGCTTGGCCCTGGTTTTTGTTTTATTAGGAAAATGGAGAGTATTACACCTATATATGGTGTTGCTGAGATAATCACATTAAAAGTCCAAGAACATCTTTGGCCAGGGAAAAGTTCAATTTGTTAGAAGTCTTCAAACATTTTATTTTACAAATAAGAAGTCTGATCCACAGAGGGATTAACCTAGTTGTCCATGTCACGGGGCTAAGAAAAATGTCGTCTAATAATCTATAGAATCCGGGTATCTTTCATATTTACTGAGGAATAAACAAGTAGATAGGCCATAAATTAAGGCAAAATTAATTTCAGATAGATAAAGGAGTGATTGTATTAATCATCCAAAAAATGCATGGTAGAAAATGAAGGAGGCTTGAGAGTCTCCATGGAGCTATCCATTTACAGCCAAAACTGATCACAGCTAACCAAAAACCTGCCCTCCCTTAGAAAAGCCTTCCATGGTTTCTTCCAGTTCATTTCTGCATGCATTAACATCTTTTCAAAGCACAAAGCACATGTCATCTAGGGTAACTACCAGGATTTCCATCATGGCCTGCCTTATGTCTCCTGTGTTATTATTATTCTTATTGTTTATTAGACTTCAAATTGGTTTTACCTTTGCAAGTGAATATATTTAATGTCACAAATAATTAGAAGTCAAGACTTTTGAGGGTAAGTACTGAATGAATGTTAACTACTTGGCATCTTCATATATCACATATAAATGTATCATACGTTATACATCGATACACCGTAAAGCATCTCTTACAGTGCTATATACCTAGCAGGCGGGTAATTTGTATTTGCTGAATAAATAAATAAATACATGTATAAAGTAATAAAAAATTCACTGCCTGTAGGCAAGTACCTGGAAGACATGATTGTACAGTATTATATTATTCTATTCTCTGATGGGAAGAGTCTGATTTAGACTAGAAAATTCAAAACAAGTAGGAGGATATTGAAACTAAGCAAATCACAGCAGTGATGCTTATCAGTTTATAGAAAGAGACCAAAGACTTATAATATGGGTCACTTGAAATAAGGATAAAGCAAAGGCCCAGGAAATTCACAGAAGTAGGCAATCTCATAACACAAAGGATAACCTAATAGATCTTTCCCACCTGTTATTCCTCTAAGGGAAGAATCTTTCCATGAAACCAAAGATGACTAACTTGAGAGGCAAAGCACAATTGCTTAAACTGGCCAGGCATCACTGGCACCAAATTGCTACAACTGAAGATGCGGCAAGCAGACTATCCATATTCAAGCGAACCCATTTAATGTCCACACAACATCCTTTCCTGTAACACGCTCCTCGTAGGGGAGACCACAGTGAGGAAATCCCTAGATTCTATGTTTCAGGTCTCAAGTGAAAAAAAGCAAGAACAATTTATCTATGCTAGGGAGAAGAGGGAGATGGGGATAGGATGGCTTTGCTTAGGGTCTATATGCCAAAGTGCAGAGGATACGGAGAAAAGCAACCAGCACTTCAAAAATAAGGTGCATGTTGGGAAGATAACATGCCACAGTGAAAATCACAGGTGTCTTCGGAGCTGCAGTCCTTAAACTTGTAACATGCTACTTAGTGTCTATAATCTCAAGCAGGTTATTTCCTACTTCTGAGCTTCAGTTTCCCTTATAAACTGAGGACAGTACCATGTGTTGCTCAAGGTTGCCATGGGATGGCATGTGATTATTCCTGAGAATGTCTGGCATATAGTAGCTCAGTAAAATATAATCCCTCTCTGTCAATCTTAAGAGCCATTTTTGACAAAACAAAAATATTCACATGGAGAAGATCCCTAAAAGGCATGGACCTAGGCAGAGCAGAAGCTCAGAGCTAGAGCTGATTATTTGGGCAGAAGAAGCATTCCCACTGCTCTCAATAAAAGACTTGGGCTCTCAAGGGCAAAATTTATATAATGACATATTTTGGATCATCCCTTCTAAGCTTTTAAGTTGTTTAAAGGAAAGTACAACAAAGCAGGCTAGATGGTGCTTGTTATCACACCATTGTTAAGACTGGAGGGAAATGCATTAACTGTAAAATGGCTAACTGTGATTTAACAACATTATCAAACACCATGATTCTATAGTAAAAAAAAAAAACAAAACAAAAAAAAACTCAGGTATTCTTTAAGTAACATCACATCAATTCCCCAGGGAATATCATTTAGAGAAAAGATGAAACTGATATAACATTACATTCAGTTGGAAAACTGTTACAACAAGGGACAGAAACACATTATTTTCTTGTGTGTGCATCTGTATGCATAACAAATATAAAATCTCTGAAAGAAATACACAGTGGTTCCTTTTGACGCAAGGACTGCGTGTGGTTTGGGCATGGGGAGAGGGGCTACCAAAGGAGACCAATATTTTTATCTACTATTTTCACCTTTTAATAAAAAAGTATTTATTGTATAATAATAAAAATGAAGGAAAAGAAAAAAAGAAGGCAAGCACATCTACCTCCAAAATTTCATTTGGTAGACAGGGAGTGCCCCAAGGGAAAAAGCAGCAGCCACCTGATGGTGCTGTGAATGTAGACGTGACCCTCTGTCCTTAGTGCCGGTCCTGAGAAGTGCTATGAGACTGGTTTTGGCTTTGTCTGTTCCAGAGGGCACAAAGAGGTCACCTCATAAGGGAAACTATCCTTTCAAATGACATTCTTATTCCTGTTTCTCTGTTCTCACTCGTAAGCACAATACAAGCAAGTGCCTGCCATTCCTGACCTTGATCAACCCTGATCTTTCTTCCACGCACTATTTCTTCCGTATACTTCTCCTTCAAGTAAAACCATTAGAAGTCTGATTTTCATTTCCTTCCTCTTTTTCCCATTCAAAAAGAGAACTGCTGAGTGGTAAGTAGCAAGAGTTCCACTCCAACGTCAGGGTTCTGTGGCTCTTGCCTCTCTGATCACTTAACCAGGAAAGGCAAGGAAAAAGCTACTCAAACTAATTATAGATAAAAATAGCATGGCATTTGAGTGCCTGTGTTTTTATCTGAAGAAGGAAATAATATAGGACCCTAATCTTAAATTATGCATATACGAATAACTGTAGCGTTTAGTGATTTTTATGGATAAAATAGCTTTTTACGTTAATTTTCTTTAACTTGGACACTGATGGCACAATAGCTTGATGGCACCTCTGTGTTATTATAAAATGTCTATCATCTTATGGACTGAAAGCAGAAAAGAAAAAAATAGTCCCATTTCAGCCTCCGAAGTGAGACACCAATTTAGCACTTGTCTTCTCCTCTGAATTTGCAGCTGGAGATAAGCTAAGAATTGGGCATGAAGAGAAAAAGGAAGGAAAATTCAAGTTGAAATAATGATAAGCAAATGCTCAGTGTTGTTGATGTCATCCTAGACATTGTTAGAGAGGCAAAGACAGTATCAGTCATTTTGACAAGCCCCTTCTGTTCACTGCTACTGCTTTCCCAGGGACGCCTTCTTTCACGTTTAAGACAAGAAATCATATTCCTCTCCACCCACAATTTCCCCTTTCTTTTTTTTTTACTTCGTTAAAACATCTAAAAAGCAAGAGGCAAAAACACACTGGCAACAAAAAGGAAGAAAATGAACAAACACAACAAAACTGAATGAAGCCCAAAGTGTCTGAAGAGCCAAAGCAGCTCCCACCTTTCACGTGGGTATGTGGCAAACATTCTCAGTGCCTTGTGTCTACCCAATACATAATAAAATCATTGGTACTTTTGTATTCACAGTTTTGCCCACATCTGATGTTGAATGCTTAGACTAGATGAACTCATATGCATATGTAACGAAGCAATAGAGAAGATTACCATACTGTTCAATAAACAGTAAAAGAAACTAAAACGTACTGGAATTATTTGAATGTTAATTCTTGAAAGTAAGCTTAATTACAGAACCTTGCAGTGGATAGATGGAGAGTCACGAGGCAGAACCTCATGAAAGCAGGGAATATGTCAAAATTAGCTCGGCACTTAGCACAAGAGAGAAACACAATAAATATAATGTGTCATAAATGAATGCCTGCAATTATAAACAAGAAATGGAGATGTGTCCAGAGTGAAAGATGCTATTACTGGATAATATTTAGAATGCTTAATTTAACTCAAAATGTGAGGATTTTCTTTTACCTACAGGATATAGCTTAGTGTTTAACTTTGCAGGCCCTAGAGACAGATAATAAGAATTTAAACCTATTCTTTGTCATTTACTATAGGAGACTTGAACACATTACCTCGTAGCTTCAGTTTCCTCATTTGAAAATGGAGACAATGCAACCTGTGAAGGTTAGAGTGAGAATTAAATAATATACGAAAACTTTTTGTACCATGCTTCAGTGCTAGTGTGTTTACAGGTATGTGTTCTTGTTCTTGCTGAGCACAGGAGCCCCAGGAAGAGAGATGCGTTCAGCTGGCCTCCAAGTTCATGAATCGTTCCAAAATTAGGTCCTAATTTTGGCCATTGCTTGCAATTGAGACAACTCCATCTGAAATGTATTTAAGTCTTATTCCCTTTGCAACCCCGGTTCCATGTTAGAATGAGATATGTAATTAGAAACCTGTCAGATAGGTAACATAAAATGGAATCAGGACCAGTCAGGTTTTAATTTTTCCTTTTTTCCCCCAAATGGGTGACTATGAACACTAGCTGCAAAATCTTCTTAACTGAGCACAGAAAACTGAAAAGGAAATTAAATGACCATTAATGGCATCAATTCTTCCCTGCAAACATTTTCCTGGGAACACTGGTCAATACGATCTGAGCACTCATGGGGCAGCATAAAAAAAGGTAAAAGAGAAAGAGGTAATCCGCGTCCATGAATTAGTGATCCATCAACTCGAGGAATCATATAAGAACAAAATTGAAAGTGAAACACAAACAAAACGAAAAACAGAAAACCAGCCAAACCTGGAAAATAAGCGACTGTGTATGAAACGTGTAATTTTCTCTTTACAAAACTCACAGAGCAGACAGCATTTCTCCAATCTAATCAAGGAAGTGTCAGCCTTTTGGTCAACAAAATGCAATTGTGGAGAGCTGAATCCTACCTCACTGCCCACTCCACTTAGCTTTCTTTTGTTTTTTTGTTTGTTTGTTTGTTTTTTGAGACAGAGTCTTGCTCTGTCGCTAGGCTGGAGTGCAGTGGTACGATTTCGACTCACTGCAATTCTGCCTCCCAGGTTCAAGCGATTCTCCTGCCTCAGTGTCCCGAGTAGCTGGGACAACAGGTGCACACCACCACGGCCAGTTAATTTTCTGTATTTTAGTAGAGACAAGATTTCGCCATGTGTTGGCCAGGATGGTCTTGATCTCCTGACCTCGTGATCCGCCCATCTCAGCCTCCGAAAGTTCTGGCGAGAACTTTACAGGCAAGAGCCACCATACCTGGCCCCACTCAGCTTTCTTAAAGCAAAAATGCCCATTTTCTCCATTTCAGAAAGGACTGGAAGCTTCACCAATTTGCTCAGCTAGAAATTTGCAAGGATTGTAATGACATTTGACTACTTCAACATGAAAACTGCTTTGGGAACAACTTAAAGCATTCCGCCTGGTTGTGCTTGCTCTGACCAGGAAGGCTATCTTAGAAGTCAGGGGTATGGATGTTCACTCATTGTCACTGCTCACTCAACTTATTAGTGGTGACTATATAATTTTTGCATACAGAAGAAATTGCTTAATGTATTTACATATGGGGAAAGTCTCTGAAAGTCTCACTTTTGGGACTGCATCAGAAGGCTGGGAAGTGAATAATGAAGGTGAAATAAGGTGAAAAACAGGCTTTAGCCAACTTGAAAATCAGTATTTCTTAGTTGTAACAGGAAAACTAATTCAGTACCACCAACACCTGGTAGTTTGTGTCTTAATTCAATCATTCTGGTCTTTTTTTCTCCATTCTGTTACTAATAACTAAAGTTTAATAGGATTTTAACATTTCCAGCAAAGTGGCACATATCCCTAGCTCTCTCAGAAGAGGTAATTGACCACGATTGTATTAAACTGTCATTATGGGAAATGCTCCAGGTCCCAGAAGAGATGCTACCAATGCTTCTAAACTGGAATGTTCTTCCTTCCTTTGTCCCTAAGGTGATTTTCCAGTAAGCTAACATGTTGGGCAAATGTCTACAACACGTGATTAAACATGATCCAATCTAATTAAATACTTATTTAAGGTCACATTTATCTCTGCTTGACTTTATTACCTCCTTTTTGACCTTGTCCCTTGTCTTTCTTTCCTTAATCAGACTTTGCTTCGGAAGCATCCCTTGAGTGACAATATTCCTTTTCATTTTAGGCTCACTTTAAACTTCACCTCTTCCAAGAAAACCACGGATCACTTCATCCTATCTAAAACAAACAAACAACAAAAAACACACCAGTATCTGCTCCTAAGTTTTAAAATTACAATTAAACACTTAGATCACTAGCCTAGAAAAATTTGACTTACTAAGAGTTCCAACACATACAGTCAGCATCTTTGAAAAACTGCTCTGCATCACTCAAAAAACTGATTCATAAATAAGAAAAACATCTTCAATAGGCAGGTATCTGCCTTATTCGAATGCTCAGATTTAGATTGTAATCAAATTTTAATGAGAAATAAAAATAATCTGGCTTCCTGCTTACTTTTAAAAGAGAAGACACTCGTGATATTCTCTATTCCATTAACTTAATCTGAACCATTTTCAGCCTTTGGGAGGAAGTCAGAAATCCTCCTTAGGAACTTTTCTCTGCATATCTGTGGAGAGCTTGTCTCCATGTCATCAGCTCATTATGAAACACGAAGGAGAGGGGACACAACAGTTCTGCTCATTGCAGAGGCACTTCTTTTGATGGATGTGGATTTTATCTCCTTTAATTGTGGGCATTTCCCTGCATCCCAGTTGAGAGGGAGGATCTGTGACCTCAACATAATTGCATTAATGAATCAGTTCCAGGCAGAAGGGACACAGTCTGTCCATGACAGAAAAACAAGCCTAAAAGATAGGTTAGAAACTAATGAGCAAATTGGGAACATACTTGTAAGCACTCTGCTTGCCATAAATAGCAACAGCAAGGGAACAGTATACAACTTAGTGCCATGGGTAAGTAGCCTTTCCTCTCCAGCCTGCTCCCATGAGCCCAGCAGTGGTTAACATGATTTACAGACCTTTGACGGCTTTGAAAGTAAATGAGATGCCAATCCCAATCTTGTTTGTGACAGGCTAATTATTCAAAAATGCACAATTGCAAAAAAAAAAAAAATGCTCATGTTACCTTGGCTCTTCAAAAAAGTTTGCTGTTAAAGAGCCAGATCTTGCCATTAGGTAACAGAGATTCTAGATGGAAACAAATTGATTCAGGATCCTATGCCATTTGAGGCATTTCTTATTCTTATGTGGCTTGAACCAATGAACGCATTTCTGCTTGAATATAATTCCCTTCTTTTCAGCACCATAATTGAAATTCCAATTTTCCAGGATATATCTGTTGGGGCCTCCATAGGTTTTGGCTCCTCCATTACTTTGATTTCCTTAGAATACATGCTATGTATGGGTGTTTCTATGTCGTTGACATGTCTTTCTGTTCATTTTCTTAAGTATTCTTGCATCTTTTTTGTGCAACTTCCCCACAGGCATAACTTTGTCTATGATTTGGTTAATTCTTAGGACAGCAGGGAAATGTGATCATGTTCCTGAAGATAGCAGAGGGACTTAAACAAACTGGCTCTAGTGAAGTCCTCTGTATGCACCTCATGCCTTTTCTCATTTTGCATCACCTCACCTGTGCTTCCAGCCTGCATAGACAGCTTTCCCCTCCTGCCCTCACGCTCAACTGCTGCCTTTCCATTTGGCTCTGTTCAGACACATAAAGCCTTACCAGATTTCTCCCACTTGGTAGGTAAGGCCCACTCCACCTCTGAATGTGAGGCACACTGCCATATATAACAGACAGTGGGGTGAACGGGGCAAGAAATGCTGGTTTTGGAGTCAGGCATACCTGGCTTCAAATCTTGCCTCTTTCCTTCACTGGCTGTGTGAACTGTGGCCAGTAATGTACCATCTTGGAACCTCAGACTCTTCATTGTAAAGTGGTCACACTAATAATGATATCACCTCAGCTATTTCGGGGATGGAATACAAGTATTTCTGCAGAATAGCTATGAAAGGGACTGGACCTCAGGAGGATCTCAACGCATTATTTATTTTATTTTCCTTCCAATATTTCTACTTACTACTTGTAAGCTCTTCAAGATAAGTATAGGGTCTTACAAATCTTCATAGGCAGGAAACACATTCCATAGCACTTAAGTTTCTACTTAGGAAATTTAGGTAATCCTTTCCTCCAGATAAATATAATCCCTTCCAGATAAAAATAAACTAAGCCTAAATCATGTTCTTCATGAGAAGGAATTTATACAAAAGAAACAAGAAACTAAAGTGTCCTTTGGGAGAACAGAACATCGGGTTGCATGATGTCCCATCTTGCTCTCACAGTTAGGGAAGCTGCAAATATCAGGAGTGACCTTTCACAGTCACTGGGCAAGGAAGAAAGGCAGAAGGGGCAATGGAGTCCAGATTTGGAAATCATCAGTCCTGTAAGTGTTTGACTCCATCACTGTCATTTACCTGCTGTTGGCTTTGGATAAGTGTCTGAACTTGTTTTCTCATTTCTAAAATGGAAGTAATAACAGTGCTTTGTGATGATTAAATGCAATGAAACAAATCCATGGAATGTGCTTAGCAAAAACACACAAACACCTGAACCACAGCATAGGGAATTGCTAACTAACTGCTACCATTATCTCCTTAAGGAACTTATTGCTAGCTGGGACTTCATTAATTCTAATACCCCTTTATCTAGGAGATGGAGCGTTTCTTCTATTCTCTCCTTGCTTTGTAATGCCGTTGTGTGACATTGATTAACATTAGTTGTTTGGCATTTCTCCCCACTGCCCTTTAGCTATGATCCTAATCTCCAATAAGGTGTCCTGGGTCTTACTCCCAGGTTGTGCTACTATTCCTGGTGATGAAGCTCTGATAAAAATACGTTAAATTCTGCAAACTTTTTAATAAGTGAGTTGCCTAAAAACATGTAATGCACATCTGAAGTCCTTTTAAACCAACAAATTATTTGCAAAAAAAAAAGGATGCTTTCTCAACACCAATCTCTGAGCATGAACTCGTGCAAATATCAAGGCAATAACAAAAGTTTACTTTCAGATTCAAGACACCAAGTATAAGTCTTGCTGGAGCAGGCTTCTTCAGCTGGTTGCTACTGACAGCAGACTGGGTGAAATTGTTCTGAAGTACCACATGCATGATAATAGCTGTCTAGATACAGCAAATAGATATAAGCAAATGAATGGTCTTGGAACTGTCTGCTGTCATTCATTTAAAAGAGAATCTCTTGGAGGCTGACTACCTTTGTTCAAAAATAAATTTAACTAGAATTTAGTTGCTGTGGGACGAAAGAACATAGAATAAATCCATCAGGCTTAAGCGAGAGCTGCCAGTTCCTTCAACGTTAAGAGAAATACAATGATTGGGCTCAATTGCTCACTGGCATAAAAAGAAGAGAGAAAAAAGAATGTACAAATAACTCTGTTGTTATCAAAGGCTGCACATGAGCCTGAACAATAACATAATTGCCTTTGTTCATTAGGGAGAAGCCAGGTGGAGACAGTTTAATGTATTAATTAGGAAAATATTTCACGAGCATAATTAAAGTTTTTAATTTAACCCACTCTTTCCAATTTGTCATTTAACGTGAAAATGGGAGTGTGTTCTTGTCATCTTACATTCCAAAGGCTTCTTCGAAACAAACTTCTTCAAAGGAAGATCTTTAAGACCCATTCCAACTGCTCTTCTAATTCTCCTTTCTAACTGCCCCTAATAACCTCTTTGATGCCTTGGATGAAATCTCTTTTACTTATTGATTTTAGTTACCCCATCACTCACTCTTTTGCTATTGTTGGATTCTATGTGAGAGACCACTGAACATTTCTTTAACTTCACAAAAGCTTTGCTTTGCTCAAGCGGTAGTTTCTGTGCTTGTTGATGTGCGTTTATCCATTAGGAATGAAATCATGTTGCTCTGCATTACAGAGGGGGATCCATCTCACATAACTTGAGCAGACTTAACAATGTCTTCAGTGTGTCCAAGTTTTCCATACATTCTAGAGAAAAAGAGTGAACTATCAAGGGAGAAAAGAATGTTTCAGATGCAATAGAGGACCATCAAACTGGAGGGAATCACGGCTTCACAGTCCTCATATTGAGACTTCATTGTGAGTTAAGAGAACCCAAGCTTTCTCAGTCAAACCACCAGTAATGAGAAAATCTGGAAAACCTAAAACCCAGGCACTCAAGCGTCCTTATGGGTAAAGGAAATTAAAAAAAACAAAAAGTGCCTTTCATCTTATGGCTAGTTTTATTTGCAGAAGGAACAAGTGGACTCTGCTATCGAGTTGCAAACTTCAGAGCAACAAATAATCAGCATTTCTCAAAATCAAGCTTCATACTTCTAATACCTTTAAAGTAGAAAACATAATTTCTTATTAAAGGAGTAACAAGTGTTAAATAATTTTGAGAGGTAAATTATGTATTAAATGATTAATAAAAACCTTCCAAAATCTATCCAGAAGAGCAAAGGCTAGATGTAACTTGTTTAGAGTTGTAACAGGAGTTCAACATCTTAACAGCAGCCTCACACAGCTGACAATAACTTCTGCACAGCTGACGATACCTTCTGAGCAGCAGACAGGCAATAAATGGGAGTACAAAAACGTGAAGTCTTTAGCCTTAGAACCTCTGTAACATCTTTCACTCCCACTTTAGCCCTTACCCTACATGAAGGTGAACAGACTCCCCTATGGACGCTGGGCCCCAGAGCTCCTTCCTAGCAGTAAGTTTGTTGTTGTTGTTTTTGTTTTTTAAATCTTAGATTAAAGGCTAGATTTCTCTTTGAATTGGAATTTAAAAACACATAAATGGCTGGGCATGGTGGCTCACGCCTGCAATCCCAGCACTTTGGGAGGCTGAGTTGGCAGATCACCTCAGGTTGGGAGTACCAGACCAGCCTGACCAACATGGAGAAACACCATCTCTTTTAAAATAAAAAATTAGCTGGGTGTAGTGGTGCATGCCTGTAATCCCAGCTTCTCCGGCAGCTGAGGCAGGAGAATTGCTTGAACCTGGGAGGTAGAGGTTGTGGTGAGCTTAGATTGTGCCATTGCACTCCAGCCTGGGCAACAAGAGCTAAACACCATCTCAAAAATAAATAAATAAATAAATAAATAAAATACAGAATAAAATTTACTATCTTAACCATTTTTCAGTGTACAATCCAGTGGTGGTAAGTACCTTCACAATATTGTGTAGCCATCACCACCATCTATTCCAGAATGTTTCCATCATTCCCAAACAGAAACCCTGGAGCTATTAAACAGTAAGTCCACATTCCTCCCTCCTAATCCCCTAGTAACTTCTAGTCTACTTGGTCTTGACAAATTTGCCTACTCTATGTAACTCACATAAGTGAAAAAAGCTAGAATTTGAACTCATTTTTCTTTTTTTTTTTTTTTTAATTTTAATTTTATTTTGAGACAGAGTCTTGCTCTGTTGCCAGGCTGGAGTGCAGTGGTGGAATCTCAGCTCACTATGACCTCCGCCTCCCGGGTTCAAGCGATTCTCCTTCCTCAGCCTCTGGAGTTGCTGGGACTACAGGCCCGTGCCACCACACCCAGATAATTTATGTATATTTAGTCGAGATCGAGTTTCACCACTTTAGCCAAGATGGTCTCCATCTCTTGCCATCATGATCTACCTGCCTCAGCCTCCCAAAGCATTGGGATTACAGGAGTAGGCACCATCGCGCTTAGCCCTGAACTCACCTTTCAGTGCCTCCTGTTGCAAACACTACGTGTAGGTTTCGAGGCCCTACATACTCTTGCCTGCTCTTTATATTACCCGTCCTTAGTTCTGAGCATCCCTGCACTTCGGCTTCTTTTGCGTTTCTTTTCACGTCTGTCCCCGGTGTTGACATAGATATTATTATTGGCATGTCCTCTTCCCAGGTCTCTTACTGAGATCTTTCACATCACATTTCTACCTTTACCTCTGACTCCACTCCTGTTCCTCTAAGTCCTACCTCTTTTTCCTAAAACAACTATATCAACTATGGAACCTCCCTCAAAAACTCCTGCTCCCAGCCTAGCTGCATTCGCTCTCTTGGATGCTGCTCTCACAGTCTAGCTGCATATCGTCTCTTGGATGCCGCAGCATTTTGGACAAAACTCCCTCTCTTCTGGGCAGACACAGTGGTTCACACCTGTAATCCCAACACTCTGGGAGACCAAGGAGGGCATATCACCTGAAGTGAGGAATTCGAGACCAGCATAGCCATGGTGAAACCCTGTCTCTACTAAAAATACAAAATTCAGCCGGGTGTGGTGACAGGTACCTGCAGTACCAGCTACTCAGGAGGCTGAGGCACAAGAGTCTCTTGAGCCTGGGAGGTAGAGGTTGCAGTGAGCCTAGATTGCAGCATTGCACACTCCAGCCTGGGCCACAAAGTAAGACTGTCTCAAAAAATAAGTCTCGTTTTTTTATACTTTAGAATAATGCTTGGCAGAGTCTATGTCACACAGAGGATGCCATCATGAAAATCCTTTGTGACTGAGTTATTGTCAGTCCACTTTACAAACTGAGCAGCTGAGACACAATGATGGGTGAGAAGAATCTTTTATCTTCCCTGTCCACTTCTTTCTTGTCTGCTGTCCTCAGCCTCCTTCCAACATGAACCATTGCTTTTGGCCGAAAAAAAGAAAATTTGTCTTCCATCAGTGTTTCTTTCTTTGGGAAGAAAGTAGCAAAGTAAAACCTAAAAAGTTAAACCTCTCAGACTCGACTCGGTAAGAATCTGTGATAATTCTCTTTTGCCTAGCATTTAATGGCTTCTAATACAGGTCAATTTCTCTCTCTGTCTCACCCTCTCTCCCTCTCTCTCTCTCTCCCCTTCTCTCCTTTCTCCTGTCTCTCATTTTTCTCACCCATCATCCTTATCTCCTCAAGTCAGGTTTTACAAACTCCTGGCAATCCGATTATTTATTCCTACACCCAAGCTTTACCTGTAAACACTTCACATTTTCCCGATCCAAACCTATCTATTCTTACAAATTCAGCGACAGCCCCTTTTGTTTTGTACTATCCCATCCTCTCTGCTTTAAATTTGGGTGCCAGATGTTAATTTACACAACATACCGCTTAACTTTTAAATTAGTAGTTCTTTAGTTCTAGACTCAAGCTCCTTGAAAACTGGAGTTACAATGTTATTGATACCATGCACCCATCATGGTGGCGAGCAATCTTCAGCACACTAAGAGTAGACAGCAAATACTTGTTGCTTGATTCAGTAATTCAGTCACAGCTGGGCTGAAGTTTATGTCCGTACTGTCAATGAAATAAAGGGCTGGCTAAGCAAATTAATACTGTAAACATAGAGAATTTGGCCTATTTTAATGTGAAAATCAACACACTATTTTAAGCAGCACTTCCGTGCCTACTTTCATTCAAAGAATCAATGTGCTGATTGTGATTATTGTCTGTTCGTTAAAGCATTAACCAGATTCACTAAGATTACCATGTTCAGCAGCCCTATTGTTACTCTATGGTTATATTTCTGCTATTCTTCTTCTCCGATATTTCAAGAATAAAATCAAGAAAAATGAGATCTTGAACAACTAACTCAATATACACACAACTTTTTCCTTTCCTTGAAACAACAATCACACTTTTAGAAGAGACAGAGCAATTTTGCCTGGTCCCTCTTATCAGTGTGGGGACAAAAGGAACATTCCTTTCACCCGCTGAAGGTTCGATCTCTGAAATAAACCAGACAGGAGAAAAGACGTATAAATTTATTACGTTCGTATTCACGGAGTCCCATAAAATGTGAGACTCAAAGAAAGGCCAGATTGGTTAAAGCATAAATAGCATTTTGAACTTTTGAACTACAGAAATAAATAGAGGCTTGAAGGCTTCTAAAGACAGGCTATGGGAAGGTGAGGGGAGGAAGTGCCCTGTGAACAAAGGTTGTCTTATCATGTGGATAAAGGTTTTCAGGCAGCAGTCCTCAGACAAATAGGTTCCATGGACCTTTGGTCTCCTTTCCAGTAAGCTAATCTTTTGTTTGATATTATAGTGAGGAGTGGCGGGGGGGGGGGGGGGAAAGATATTATAGGGAGGAGCCTCAAGACAATTGCATTCCTTCTGGAGAAACTTTCCTTACTCAGATAAGGGAACTTCAGAGGAAGCCCCTCACTGTGTTTCGGGAGGGAAGAGTAGAATGCAGGAGAAGGTCAGAAAGACCTTTATTCGAGGCTATTTCTGAAGCCTTTCAATATCCTTTATTTCAGAGTACCCAGGGTGCCGAAGCAGTCCATTTGGGGTTATCATTTTCTGAGTCCCAACATCCAGTATAGAAGATGTTTTTATAGGAGTTAGAAACCCAGGCTGCTGGAAGGCCTTGATGGGAAGAACCCCGCCACTCAGCCTCACTGCATTTCTTACTTTCTTCCCTTGTGTCTGTTTCACCAGGCTCGGCACATGTATGTGACTGTCGGCACTTGGAGACAACTGTTGCAGTTTTCCAACAATCAGAACTTTCGAAATCTGCCAACCAAAAAAGCATCTAGCTGTAGCCTTGAAATGAAAGGAAGTCCAATAGATCCCCAGCTTTCAACTTTGGATTTTCTTCTGTCTTTTTCTGTCTCTCTAACAAACATAAATAGCTTATTCAAGCAATCCTTTACACTGTGTCAAAAGACTGCTGAAGGAAGAAAACATGCAGAACTACAGCTTCCAACAAACTTTGCCACAAATTGCTGACATTTCTGTGTGAGTCAGAATTCTTCTCCCTATACACTGCTACTGCTGCTAGTACTACTACTAGTAGCAGTAGTGATGATAAATGAGTCAGAGGGTCTTTCCGGCCCTGGGAAAAGTAACTGGCATACTTTCAATCTAATGGGTTGAGGGCCAGGGAGAGTCAGAAACAGATGTCAGGAAGGACAAAATGAATTACATGGCCACGATTAGTTCCATGAAGAAGTAACTATCATTTTACTACAAATATTTTACAAGTTTTTAAACTTTACACTTTTAACGCCTACTGACCAGCCTCCCCTCTTTCCAACTCTGATTAAAGTGAATCATTTAAGACTCACATTCCATCATACCACAGTAGCTTACTGGACCACAGTGTGAGGATTGGGGAGGGATGAGAAATGGGACAAGTTAGCAGAGGAAAAGTTGCGATTGTTTCCAGATACACTATAGGGAACCCTGAGGGATTTTAACGGGAGTGACACAATCAAATGCATCTTTCGAAAACTTAACTCCAGGTGCTCAGATGATGTCTTGGGCCGTTCACTGAATGCCTGTAGCTTTGCCTGTGATAAGAAACACACAAGGAAGAGACGTGGAAAGGAGAAAAAGGTGCTGTGGAAATGACACTCTTGCTTTTCTGCACATAAATATGTACAAATACGTCTTTCCCATGAACTCCATGTGGGTGGACATCTGTCCTGTTTACCACTGTGAACTCAGTGCTGAATCCAGGGCCTAACACATAGTAGGTGCTTCCTAAATATTTACGAATTGAATTCAAATAGTCAAAAGGGGACTGAGGGAAAGAACCAATACATGACACGTCATCCTTCATTATGGTAAATAATTTTACCAAATAATTATGGTAAGATGATTAGTGTCTTTTAATGATGTCCTTTCTAAAACAATTGGAAAATTATTTGCATTATTCACATATGTGCCTCTCTCCCCTATTGAAATATGAAGTCCAAAGGCTGAGACTATCTTTACTTTCCCACATGGCACCAAGCACAGCACTTTGCACATAGTACGTGCAAAATTAAATGCACCAAAGGATAAAAATGGCCTATATCCTCTTCTCATTAAGCATTAAAGAGGCAACAGTATCATACACACACGTCAGGATTCCCTTCAACAAAGAAAAAATATGCCCAGATAATTACATGACCAAACATAACTTTAATTGTATCAAGTAAACACAAGTTGCTGGAAAAATCATGGAAGCACACTGACCAAGCTACCCTCCTTAACCACCACCTGTCAATCCAGAAGGGTGCTCCTTAGAGAAGCTCTGATATAGAACATACATTGGAAGTTTCCTAATGACTCCAGCTATCAGTGCATCTGATTAACGCTGTATGGTCCAGAAAGCAACTATGTCCAAGCATTATTCTCTACAGTTTTGTAGAAGAAAGAGAATATTAAGATGAAACGACATATATTAAATACCCAGTAAAGTGCCAGGCAAGTAGGGTACCCACAATACTAGAGAGCCATTGTTGCATTTCTGTTTCTTTTTAAAAGTATTATTAAAATCACATGTCCTTTCATAAAATAATCCCAGGTGATTTCTAGAATCAAAAGCCAGAAGACAGATTAGAGAAGCTACTAAAAGCAAAGAGGGAACAAAATACAGATATTACATATGGTTGTTATGGCAACTGAAAGCAGCCCCTGATCTTTCTCTCTTACTCTTTTCCACCCCTCACCATGATCCTGTTTTCAAATAAATTACCTCTAGTTTTTCTTTTAAGTTGTTCATCAAGATGAAGGGAAAAACCGGCCATGGTTTAGTAGTAAAGACTGCAGTTGCAGAAAAAAATTTTAGGAAGAAACAAAGAAAGAATGAAAAGAAAAGATAAAATCAAGGAGACAACATCCAGAAATCCATTAATGCAAAACTTAGGAGGACATTTTCCATCAAAGTCTTTTCACAGGATTGACTTTGGAACCCATATGCAGGGGACAGGGCAAAAGTCCTGGCTTTCTTCACACAAGTGATCTGCTGAAATCTTAAAAACCAAAAGGAATGAGAGAACAGGGCTCAAACAATAGGTCTTTATTTTTCTGAGCCAAGTTAGGGGGTCCACATAGCCTGCGACAAAAACAAAATGCATCACATTCAGATGGCATGCCCTCAAAGCTTGAAAGCAGGGGGTTTTGCTAGACAGATTTGGGCCTGTAATTGTCAATGTTGGGAGGACACAAAACATACTTGTGTGCTGAGCTGTGTGATCGAATCGTTTAGTTTTGGGGAATCATAAGTGTTCAGTGGTAAAGAGTCTTGGAGACCTCAGAGTTTCTGTGCAGAAAAAAATTGAGGCATAGAGAGGGAAAATGACGTGTCCAAAGTCACCACTGGTAAGCGAGGGGGCCCAATTAACAATAACATCCAACAGTTACAAGGTGCTTAGATACAGCAGATGCTGTTTTTCTTTTGTTTTGAGATAGAGTTTTGCTCTTGTTGCCCAGGCTGGAGTGCAGCGGCACAATCTCCGCTCACTGCGACCTCCTCTTGCCAGGTTCAAGCGATTCTCCTGCCTCAGGCACCCACCACCACACCTGGCTAATTTTTTGTATTTTTAGTAGAGATGGGGTTTCACCATGCTGGCCAAGCTAGTCTCAAACTCCTGACCTCAGGTGATCCACCCGCCCTATCCTCCCAAAGTACTGGGATTACAAGCGTGAGCCATAGCGCCCGGCCCAGCAGATGCTGTTTTAACTGCCTCATGTATATCATTTGGTCTTCATACCCACATTGATTATTAAGTCCAAGTTAAATAGGAGAATGGAGGCACAGGGAGGTGAGGCATCATGGCCAAGATCACCCAGCTAGTAAGCAGGAGTACGAGGTTTCAAGCACAGGCTATGTGACCTCTGGTTTCATTCTTAGCTAATTCAGACTACACTGACAGCCTCCCTGCACTCCACCAAGCCTCCCCTCCTTCCCCTGCTTCCCTTTACAAATTTAAGAGAACCAATCAACTCCACCTAACTCTCTACCTGGGAACAAATTCCCTTCAAATCACTCTACCTTAGACAGATATAAGACCACAGTCTTGCCCCTACTCTAGTTCAAATCTTGCCCAGTATTCCATTTTGGAAAGGAAATGTTGCAGCAACAGAAGAATCTGGGGCTCTGTAGTCATAAGGCTCCCCGTGGGCCCTTTAACTCTTGGTTCCCATAAAGGTATCTCTTAGGTAGTTACCAGCCTAGAGACACAGCCATCACTTCTCTAGCCTGGAAACCAGGCACAGGAGAAGGCCGAGTGGTAGGAATGGCAGAGGACGAAGCAGACCTTGGGTGTTACGTAGGCAGTAGGTGACACAGGTTCTGGGAGCATTCCGAGGCCAACTGTACTGATCCCACTGGGTCCCAGGCTTTTTTGACCTAGAGGAGCAGTTTAATCCAATCTCATCCTGTCCTGGATGTCGGCATACAGTATACCATTCCTTCCGCCAGACTCTGCACCCTCTACTCCCCACGACCCAAATTTCAACTCCTTGAATTTTTTTACTGCCCTGCCAGTTTAGGTTAAATCCCCTCGATACATACTTTCCTAGAATGTATCAAAAGTGCTGTAATAGTGTCAGTTGCAAGAATATTCATAGCAAAAATATCTAGCCCCAAACTGAAGACTACTCAAGCATGCACCATTGAGAGAATGAGGCTGGGCGGGGTGGCTCACACCTGTAATCCCAGTACTTTGGGAGGCCGAGGCAAGCAGATCACCTGAAGTCAGGACTTTGAGACCAGCCTGACCAACATGGAGAAACCCCATCTTTTAAAAAAATACAAAATTAGCTGGGTGTAGTGGCGTGCGCCTGTAATCCCAGCTACTCAGGAGGCTGAGGCAGGAGAATTGCTTGAACCCGGGCGGTGGAGGTTGTGGTGAGCAGAGATGGCACCAAGCCAAGATTGCACTATTGCACCCCAGCCTGGGCAACAAGAGCGAAACTCCATCTCAAAATAAAAAATTAATACTCTCATTTATTTTATATCCTTTTTTATCTACTACATTCCAAGTTCCATGAAGGCAGAAGCCATGTGTATTCTGTTCATTACAGGATCTCTGGATCTCTGACACCTATTAGTATGTTCCTGAAATGTAATAAGCCTTTTATATGTGGTAAATGAGTTATTGAGTGGATAAATTTCCATTTTTATCACAATAATCACAGCCAAAATAATTTATCTTATATTTTCATTTCTGCAAATGGTATGGTGTCTAGCACATACTAGGTGCTTAATTAATATTTTTAAACAAAAGAATAAATCCTCTATCTCCTAAATGATCTCTCCACCCCTCAAATCCTTTCTGAATGTCATGTCTAACCATTCTTATTTTCACGACTTTCCTTAGTTCATTCTTTACTTAAAATATTTACTGGTTCCCTACTGTCCATAAGAGAGACAATACTTGGTGACTACGATCTGAACTATCTTTCCAGATTCATTGTTTATTACTCTTTATGAGGGTCCACCTGTCCAAAGAGAATGTGTTTTCCTACTGCATCCTTTTCATATACAGTTTTCCGCCCTCCTATTTTTCCTCACTTGCTCCAACCCTCAGTAATTCTATCTTCCAGTAATCTGTGCCCAGGGTTGATGGCCTGCGCCACTCACCAAAATCTTTTACCCATTCTTCTTTTAAGATAGGCAGACAGGGACATCGGTTCACGTTCACATTTACATTTTATTTCTCATGTAGATTATTCACACTTTGAGGGCAAAATATCTTCTTTGAGGCTTAGAAATTATTTTTAAGAGTAAAGATTTTCAGAGCAATTTAATTGTTTGTGAGAGCACTTCAACATGTACAGAGCACATCTTAAAATTTTAGATTTCTCACTGAAGCCATATAACATATTTTGAGAGGGAAATATACATATTTGCTAGGACCCTAGGTAAGGGGAGCCTCAGTGCCTCTATGCGGTCCATACTTTCTGCTGTCCTTCACTGTAGACTGACCTACATAAGCAGGCTGGAACAAGTGTTCGTTGCTTCAAGATTTCATCCTGGAGACAAACATATGCCTATGCTAGACTTTTCACTCTTTTCCTCTTCTCTAGCCACATAAGATGGAGTTTTGTGTGAGAAATTCCTCTGGTGTCAACCACATGAGGGTAAACAAAATCCATCTCCCATGGCAAAGTTTCTCAATCTAATTTGTGTAATTACCTATCTCCCTAATGATGCGCTTGTTTACAGATTAAAGCTATGAATCTAAGCACAAAAACAAGATTAAATCTGATGAATTAAATTCCCATTTGCTTAAATCATCTGGATATTCTTTCTTTAAAAAGAAATTCCATGTATAAAAGAAGGTAACTCACTAGTCTTGGAAGGTCAGAAACATACTTTTTAAAAATAGGAACCAAGCTAGCAATAATAGGCAGAGATGTGCACTTAGTTTAGGTATGCTGTTATAGGACTGGCTTATTTGGAAAATCTGAAGAAAAAAAAGTCAAGACAAAATGCAATTTCCATTACTATTTATCATTCTAAAAGCTTTCTTAAATGAAATAAAAACACTGCCACCTAGATCCTGCGATCTGGTCCCGAAATCAATTGGTGACTAAAGCAAGCTTCTGGCAAATTCTAGGGAATGCCAGGGAGACTGGGAAGAGAGAGGGGGGAAAGAAGGAGAAAAGGAAAGATAGAGGGAAAAAATGAGAGAGTAGATTCTTAAAGGTACAGTCAGGCCCTGACACATATACACAATCGGTAGACATTGTTGAAGCCTGTATACGTGAGGCAGTTTCATCACCAAATGACTGCTATGATGCTCCCCATATTTCACAAGACACAATGTAGCCAAGCCATATCATCTAGTCTTTTGGCAAACTCTTCAGTGAACTATTTATGGTGATTGCACAGTCCTTTCCCAGAAACCTGGGGTGACCAACACATAATAATAATAACCCAGACAGAGCCGATAACTGGCTCATATTCAGCACCTCCACACACCTGGCCAAGCACTAAGTGCTTCACGTATGTCCTGTCATTTGGCTGTCACCACACTCCTATGGAGTTGCTATCACCAATCCCATTTTGCATTTGGTGAATTTGAGATCTAGACTGTTTAAGTAATTTCTTCGAAGTCACCTGGCTAGTAAAAAGTGGAGAAAGACTCAAACCCAGGTTCATGGGCCTCCAGTGATTCTCTAAAGCACGGTATTCCACTCCTCCATCAGAGCAAAGCTAACACTGCAACAGCATTCAAATTAAATCTGGTAATAAAATAAGCTCCATCTTGACCTCACAGCCAGTCATGTTTTCCAATTATCTACCGTTCAAAAAGTAAATACATGTGTATCTATGTTGATGTGAACACACATTAAATATCTCAAGTTTCAGCTACCACACTTTCCTTGCAAAATCTGTGAAGTTGTGTTTACCACAACATCACAATTATTCCTACATATTGATTCCAGCAATACAGGGCTTCAAAGACTTCTAAAAGTATGCCATATTAAAAGGTGTTAAAATTCAGACTTCTAATTTCATGACATATGCGGTTTTACTGTCAGCAATAATTCCACAATATCATTTTTGTGGTTCGCTTCTTTGTGGTTGACTTGCAAGTGTTGAGTTTTCAAACAAATGAACTAACATTTGTTCTTGCTGGCCCATGTTGTCACAGACTGAGCTAAAACTCCACCTGTTTACCATGAATGCCTATAATGTTTTTTGAGTAAAACGCATTCTACAACCTGCCTTCAGTAAAAAATTCTTACATTATGAAGGCCAGTTGTCTTATCAACCCTTGTGATAAGTAATCAATATTATGTATATATTAATAATCAATATTATGTATATATATATTCTTTTATAATCAATATTATGTATATATATTCTTGTATACACCTATACATAGTCCCATAAGAAATTGCTTTCAAGACATCTATAGATATAGGATCTCAAAACATCATTCGATATCCCAACATCTAACATACATAGTAACTAATTTTGGCTGAGCATTGGACAAAATGCTTTACATGCATGATCTCTTGTAATATTCAGGTTAATCCCGTTAGTGGCCACAATATTAGTTTCATTTTATGAATGATGAAATGATTTTGGAAAAATTAAATGCCCTGTCCAATATTTCCCAATTAGTAAATGGCACAACCAGGAATTCAAACCCATTCTTCTACCACCATATTACACTGCCAGCATTTTGCACGCTTTATGAAAAGCAAGGACATCCACTGTCTGAAGTCTTTCACAGCCTATTTAGTTCGGTCCCTACAGTCCACAGATTTCTCATCTGTAAAATGAGGACACTGGAGAAGATGGCCTCAAAGATCTTTCTTCTTCATAAGTGACCCAAGCTAGCTACACTCTGTTACCAAAATCAGACTGGTGGAAAAGCAAGGAATGAAAGCGCCTGGCAAAATCCCATGTGCACTCAAATGGAGTTCATAACATTCTGGACTAAGCAACCCCTCGGGCAAAGTTTTATCTTGGCCACTTTTGTAGAGAGGAACTCCATGGAGGGGAGGGGCACATACATGTTATATAATACTGAAACAAATCAAAATTATTATTGTCTCTTCCAGGTAATAACAAAAACTTCAGCATTTCCTTCCAGAGCCTATTGTTAACAGTGTTCATACTCTCCAAGCTGAGAAAGTATGCAGTGAGCCCAGTGGGGATTATTGGACTATTTTTTAAAAAGGTGGTAGTTATGTAACATGTACTTGCTCTGGGGCAGTGCTCAGATCACTGGCTCAAAATTGTTCGTTGCTCATTATCATGTAATAAAAGGAAGTTATTATTACTGTTCCTAGTCTGTGTGGATGCAGAAGTCCCATGCAGAGTGCAGTGGTAACAGGCGTGGGGCAGAGGAATCCCTTGGGTTTTCAGTTGAGGCCCTAATTGGGTCTATTTTAAAGACTGCCTGTAACAAAGAGGAGCTTTTGCCTTTGATCATGACTCCCTAGATGCCTGGCTTTGTGCTGCACTCAGGAGCTTCCCCCAGCACAGTCCCAGCAGTATGTCCTGCACCCAGGGAACTATGCTGAGGCAGCAGAGTGATTTTCTGTCTGTGGCACCTTCACTCCATTTCACCGAATATTGCACAATCAAAAACACCAGCATTCACCTTCTTATAAAATAGTCTCATTCCTTCTCCTATACTTGCAAGGCTATGGGAAAGCAGTTTCTGGCAACTTAAAACACACCTAAATCTCCTTCATTCCAAGGAGTGGGAAGATAAAGTGGAGGAGGAAAAGAGATTGGGGCACCTTGAATTATCCTCCTCAACCAATTTAATCACTTTAATCTCTCATAGGTTTCCTATTCAATCCTAGAAAAATGGATCCCGGCTTCGCCCTCTTATTTGCTACTTCCTAGGGGCCATTCTCCATTTTCTTGGGGTTTCCAAGTGCAGCCTTTGGCAGAGGTTTGGGAGGAGGAAATGATATTAAAATGTGTGCCCAGGAGAGGCAGATTCTAGCAGAGTTCCCACTAGTGATTGATTTTTGCAAAAATCAGCTTGTGGTGGGAGCTTGGATTTTGTGTCACAGCAAACACGTGCTGCAAACAGCAGCTGAGACCACAAGCACTCTTCTGGCCTAAGTGTTCAACGACGCTCAAAAATGTTTTAGATCATCTTCATCAGCGGACAGTTCTCAAATACTACTGGGAGAATGGCGCTGCGTTAGGCATAGTGATGAAAAAAGTCGATGTCCTCTATTCCTTAAAGCTACTTAATATTCACTTTGAATATTTATTAAACATCACATGTATGCTCAGAAGATTTATCCACAGCCTACATTTGTATATATTTTTTTGTGCACTGGTCTATACTAAAATTTCTTAGTATGGCTCAAATGCATGCTTTCTTTTTATTTTTTTAATTATTTATTTATTTTGAGATGGAGTTTCACTCTTATTGCCCAGGCTGGAGTCCAATGGCACAATCTCAGCTCAACACAGCTTCCACCTCCCCAGTTCAAGCAATCCTCCTGCCTTGGCCTCCCTAGTAGCTGGGATTACAGGCGTGTGCCACGACACCCAGCTAATTTTGTATTTTTAGTAGAGATGGGGTTTCTCCATATTGATCAGGCTGGTCTTGAACTCCTGACCTCAGGTGATCCACCCACCTCGGCTTCCCAAACTGCTTGGATTACAGGCATGAGCCACTGCACCCAGCCCAAATGCATACTTTCTATTCCTAGAAAGCCCTCTCAATCATTAGTACTTGAGTGTACTGTCCAGTTTCTATTCCTAGAAAGCCCTCTCAATCATTAGTACTTGAGTGTACTGTCCAGTTTCACCTGTGGTTCTTCTCCTACCTCTTCTTCAATGTCATCATGACTAGATCACAAGTAGCATCACATCGACAGGGTTATGGAACAGACAAGGCCTTCATTATTGTCCACTCTGGCATTGTCATTTTGGAATGAAAAAGAAAAAAGCCCAGAGAACTAAAATTACTATCATTAGATACACAGGAAATTTGTGGTGGAACTGGGGCCACGACCAAGGTATGCTGACTCCTAGCACAGGCCTCCCTGTATCTAGTTTCTAAAATTGCTAAGGACATATGTTATACCTCCAAAAGCAAAAGACAAAGTAGTATATAACAGAGAAAAGATACCACTCTTGATCATACATGTTTTGTGACAGACTGCGTGCACTGGCCCTGCTCTCTATAGTGTTACCTTAAGAAAATATGTGTAAAAATTACAAGCACCGTCAGTATCCATGGTCAGGCACTCACACAATGCCTTGAAAATGAGTTCAATGGTGAATGGCTCCTACAAGTAGCTTTGCAACTGGTTTCCCTTTTTTCCAATGTTTCACCCATCTAGTGTACTTTTGCTACATGTTTTTCTTCCAAACTAAGATGCTGATTATGTCACTCCTTAATACCCTCACAATAAAGTCCAAATTTTTTGCTTTGTTTCATTGCTTTTGTTTTTGAGTCAGGGTCTGGCTCTGTCAGGCTGGACTGCAGTGGCACAATCTTGGCTCACTGCAACTTCCACCTCCAGGCTCAAGCCATCTTCCCACGTCAGCCTCCCAAGTAGCTGTAGTTATGGGGTTTCACCATATTACCCAGCCTGCTGCTCTCAAGCAATCCACCCACCTCAACCTCCCAAAGTGCTGGAATTACAGGTGTTAGCCACCAAGCCCAGCCCCAAACGCTTTCAGTCTAGTTTGAAAGGCCCTTCATGATATGATGTCAGTTTTTCTCACCAGCCTCATCTCCCACCCCATCTTCCACTCTGCATTCTCCGTTCTTTTCATGGGCTGTTCCCTTTTATGCTCTGAGGTGCTGCACATGCTGATTCTTCTCCTTAGAGCTTGCTTTTCTCATGTCTTCATCTGGAAAATCCTATTTATCTTTTATATTTACCAGAGACATCATATGTGATATCTTCTTCAAAATCTTTACCAATACCCTCCCCTTACTCCACTCCCATTTGGCTAGATTCTCCTCATCTATAAATACCTGTGTATTTCACATACCAAATTATATTTCAACTATTTATTTCTCCCATTAGACTTTCAACCACTTGAAAGGAGGATAATTTCTGTGTTCTTAGCCCTGACAAAAGTTAAGCAAATGATAGGGTTAATAATACTAAAACGAAGATGCAGAGTTAGTAAACAAAATTCAAAACTGTTGGGTTCATGCATCCATATTTTTAACCATTACCCTCTCCTTCCTCCTGTATCTCTTTGCTGACCACAGACGATGGGCCTGAGTATCAAAATGGTCAGCCACAGAGCTAGGCACACAACTGGCCCATCTCATCATATACAAAGCATATCCTTGTGGAACATCACCTGGTTTTAAAGAAAAAGCATGCTCCTGCAGCTACATGGCCTCTGCTAAACAAATAAGAGCCCATGGCCTTGACATATTGGGCACTTGTTAGTGAGCAGCGGAGCCCCAACTGAAGAGCCAGGTTCAGCACTGTCTCGTAGGGAACAGCTCCACCTGCTGAACTCCTTGACATTCCTCTCTCTCTTCAGCATAGCTTTGCTAGAACCTATCTACATAAGAGCGATCATAATTTTGAGAAATGACAGCATCACGATGGGGACAGAGAGACATTTTGCATTCAGTCACTTGCCTGCATTTTTCACAGGATTATAAGGATATACGTGTAACAAATACCCACACCACGCTGTTTAAAAGGGAAAAAAAAAAGAATAGTTATGTCAATATACGAAGGTTTTCTGCAGTGTCTCCTTTAAAGAATTAAGCCAGCAGGATGCATGGTGCTACTTAATCCATCTCCCTCTTCAACAAGGTGGCAATAATCTCCATATGCCAGTGGATGCAGGGGGAAGTGTAAAAGCATTTATATTTCTCTGTTCATATCCATCAGCAAACAATGTGATAAGCACCCGTGTGGGTGGTAGTGAGAGATGAGATGGGGCAAGCAATGAATAAAGCAGAGTGTTTGGTTGGAAAGTCTTGGGCAAATATATTAGGGCATTTCCTGATGGTATAAGTTAGTTAAACTACCAGGAATTCGGGAAAAAGTGAATGTGACTGAATTAAATCACCAAAAGAAGAAAATGAGGATCCTAGAGAAAGGCCAGAGACCAGCAACTTCTGGGAAGAAAACATTTTGTCAGTCATCCCAGACTGGGAGATTACAAAAATGGCTTTGTCTAAAAGATGCAAAAAACATTTATTATCCTGGTTTTCTTTCTTGATGGTGGTCCAAATACTACATTGTAAGAAACCCTGTTATAGTCTAAATCAATGTGCAAGAAAAGTTACCCACGCATACCAATTGTTTTAACAAAGAATGAAATGAAATTATAAACTCATAATTTTGAAAAGAATTGAGCATAAATAAAATTTAAGCAGATCTAAAAATAATAAAGTCCATTAAAAATACAAACAAGTTAGCTACAAGGAAGTTTTAATAATAAATCGAGGTCAGACAATCCAAATTTGTTCTGATTGAATTCAGGCAACTTAAATGTTAAGGTGAAATCTAACAAGTTAGCAAGTGCACACACGCAATCTAACTAAAACAGTTTCTGATTTGGGAGGAAAAAAGAACAACTTTTAAATAGAGAGAAGCATTTTCCAGGTGAGAGAACAAACTATTATAAAAAGAAAGGAACCCAAATTCTTTGCAAAATGACTATCATTTTAGCTCTATTTTAAAGTCAGTGCCTTATTTAACTATTACTGAAATTTAAACAATTTCATCATTTTTGCATGTACACATAAATTGTTTGTTTAATCATACCAGTGGGGCAGGAATCCTGGTTTTCACAGGAAAGTAGCTCTGCAGTTTTATTGCATCCTTATATAACAGAATTTGCCTCAAAATCTGAAGACAAAGCAGAGACGCTGAATGCAATTATCCAGTTTCAGGTATAAGTATAGCTTATAATATAGACATAGAAGCAGAAGCAGAGACATGTGTGTCTATATAAATGTCCTTCACGTACACCCACACACACAAATACTAATTCACCAATGTCCATGCTAAGGAGAACCCTAAGTGTTTGTCTCTGTAGATATAGATTTCTGTAAATGCATTTTTATGTGGTATTTAAACCATGACAACCAGCACTCCACCTGTTGCCTAAAAATGTTCATCTCATTTCAAAAAAAAAAAAAGTTTCCTCTAAATGTTTTCAATTAACTCCAAAAGAACGAGTTAGCTTTGAGGGTTTTGAAAAGCCTACTTCCCAG
Organism: Sapajus apella; assembly: GCF_009761245.1. NCBI lineage: Eukaryota > Metazoa > Chordata > Mammalia > Primates > Cebidae > Sapajus > Sapajus apella. The sequence goes on from NW_022436953.1 coordinate 10,618,790, forward strand.
AAAGAACCCTGGATCATAATGTCTCAAAGCCTACACAGCATGAGTGGTTTTGACCATGAATGAATCCCCAGCACCTGTTGTATGCCCGACATGTACTAGGTATAATTAGCAATCACTAAATACAGGAAAAATCTGAGGCTACTTGAAGATGATATATCATAGCGTTCTAAATGCAGTAGAATGTAGTGGTTAGAAGGTGAGCTTTTCAGACCCCAACTCCATGGGGTCTAAACTGTCTGGGGTTTTTAGTCCCCCAACTTCCCAACTCCCAATTCTACCATCTGCTTTCTATGTGACCTTGGGTGAGTTACTTAACCCCTCATTCTAGGTTAGGTAGCTTAACCTAGACTTTTTAGAGAATAATGACTGGGACTACTTCCTATTGTACTGGGAATAATACAATTCCTTGTACTCATGTGTAGGGAATAATAACAGTACCTACTTCCTATTGTTCCAGATATGTGTTTCCCTTCAAATAGTACCTGGCACATAGTAAAAAACCAGTAAGTGTTATTTGTTATTATATTAACTATCACCCAAGTCCTAAGTATATAACAGTCCTTACTACCTTTAATGGAAATTCTACCATACCCAAACTCACTCGATAAACCCAGCGACTCTCAATTTACCACTTCAGGTAAATGTGCCTGAAAGAAAATGTAGGTTTAACCTACAATCCTTTCTCTTATTGTCACAGTGCTCTCAAGTCAGCCCATTATCACAAATGCAATTTTATATTTCTCATAATGCAATATGTCATCACCATTTTTCAAACATTCTTGCTCAACTGAAACTTTGTATCACAGGGGCTGGTTCCTGCAACAGCTCCTTAAATGAAGAGCATGAAGCTATTTTCTCTCAGGCCTTTGGCAGTACTATCCCTGACCAGGCAGCCATCAGCCCATCCCATCCACTGGAACAGCATGCTTTATCAAAGTGTACCCCTACCCTCCCCGCCACAAGGGAGCTGTGACCTTCAATGTATCTGATTTGATCTGAATCTATGCCCCTTTCTTTCTCCCTCTCTCCATCTCTCTCACTGATTGTCTCCTTCTCCCTCCCCTCTCTCTCTCCCTGTGTCTCATTTTTGGATGCTTTTGTAGAACAATTTGGATGAGACAACTCAGATAGTTTATATTTCAGGAATCAGGACAGTGAAAAATATCCAGGCAGCCTTTCTTTATGGTATATCAATGCTGATCATGTATCTTCTATACTAAAAGAGGTAAATAAAAAGATTCTATATTGCTTTAGTGTCCTGAAAAAAAATATATGCTTATTGCAAATCACCTATGTGCCAAATACTGGCATATAAAAATAAATGAAATAAAGCTTTGCCCTTGAGAAACTCACCATTAATCGGAACACACATTACATGATGCTTAGTGCTTGGAGGGAGATATAGAGAGTATGACCTGGCACATAAGATCAGATCTTCTCTTCATAACATTCAGGCTTCCCTTCTTCTTGAAAGTGTTGAAGGCTTCCTCAGAAAGTAGTTGATATCCAAATGATGACTTAATGGAAAGAATTTAAGTGGCTACACACACGGGAGACTGAGTTTTTAAACATAGGCAGCAAAGTTTTAAACAGCTTGAGCAAAGGGGCAGATACAGAAAATAGATGATCCACATTGTGACTGGAAATCTGCAATGCTCAGGAATATGTATGCTTTTGAGCCAGGAAAACCAAGGGTCCACAAAACACTGAAGTTGGCATGCAGGTGACAATCACAGGACCTTTACTGTGCCTCACCGCTGACATTCTCTCCAATCTCCTAAATCAGGATTTGGCAAACTTTCCTGGAAAGGGTCAGAGAGTAAATATTTTAGGTTTGTGAGCTATACAGTCTCTGCCACAACTATTCAACTTTGTTGTTGTAGCAGGAAAGCAGCCATAGACATTTGTCAGTGAATGAGTGTGGCCATGTTCCAATAAAATTTTATAACAAATAATTTTCACATATCACAAAATATCTTTCTTCTTTAGATGTTCCAGTCATTTAAAAATGTAGTAACCATCTTTAGCTTGTGGGAATAAAAAAACAGGTGGTAGGACAGATATAGCCCATGGGCTATAATTTGGCAACCACTATGTTAAACTACCTCAAATCCTACCTGCAACAAAAGATAAATTAAGTATTTCCATCTAATGGGGAATGCAAACATTTCTTTAAAGGTATTTTCAACACCTGCATTTAAGTTGAGTGAGAGGTACTACGTTATTTTAAAGTTGATGAACTTTTAAGGCAAATACAATTTTCCCTTCTCCCTACCGTAAGATTTTAATCTAAATTAAATGAATATCAAGGAAACTTTCATAGAGGGTATTAAACCAAGGCTTAGTTGGCTGGAAGGGTGCTAATTCACACTCTTTGGGGATAGACATTTATTTGTTTCAGGACATATTTGGGATCTGCTGAAAAGCTCTTTCTCAACTAATTTTTGTCTTAAAATGATGAAATTCCTAAATTGATTCTCTACTACCTAGCACAAAATGCTAAGCAAAAATCTCTGAAGTGACAACACCCTAAAGCCAGATCAAGGCCTTGTAACATAATCTCAAACAACAGTCTGCTGAAACTTACAAGCAAGGAAGGAATGGAACTGAAAGACCATAAAGGTATCTCTTCAATTACTCACTGGCTGATAAGCCAGTCCTGAGAGTGCGTATGCCCTCTGTCTCTGACTATACATACATTTCCTCCCCAGCTTGATCCTTTCTGTTGTTCTTTTCTTTTATTTAGAAGACAGACAAGAACAGAAAGGGCCAAGCAATTAAAACCCAACCTTTTTCTGGGACTTTTCCATGTATTTAGTGTTCATACACTGCACATACACTGTACGTTAAATACATGGAGTGAAATATTCTACTGCACTTTCTTACTGCTGTAAAAAAAATCATGCTTTAATCATAAGTGGTAACAATCCAGTTCATCCCAATATACTTGTCTCTAATACTGATTTGAGAAGCATGTCCAAGAAAATACCAAAACCAACCACTTTTAAGTCTTTAAAAGCAGAAACATACAGAATAACCAATAAAAAATCCCATCACCATTGTGCTAATCAGATTTAACTGTGAAGAGAGAAGATGGCGATGCTTTAAAATGGATTTGTGTATGTGCATGTGCATGTGCATTCTTGACTGTAAGTGTTGGTGGGGTGAAGATTTAGGGGAGCAAATTATCTCTGAGAAAATCAGATTAATTTGTCCAGATTGAGGACAAGAACTTAACAGGATGCTCTAAGATGTGGAATCTAATCTGATATTTTAAAACACTGTTAGCCTTGGTTCCAAATATCTTAGACATTAAGACGATGAAGAAAGTGTTCTCCCAGTCACAGCTTGGTGATTGTGCTAACAACCTAAGACTAAGCCAAGACCCAAGATACAGAGTGTTAAAAACAGGCACAAATGGCCTTTTCTCCTACCCCGCCCTATTCTGTCTGCAAAATTCTTACTCCTGTATAAAGACCTAGCTTAAATGTCACTTCCCTTTAAGACCTTACCTCCCACTCTCAGGCAAAATTAGCTGTCCCCCACTCAGCTTTGCTCCCATAGCACTTTGCACAAAACTCTATTACAGCTATTATGCACTTATCACAGTAAATTGCAATTTATCTGTTTATGGGTCTATTTCCACCAGAATATGCACCCTCAAGGGTAAAGATCAGATCTTATTCATCTTTGTATTCCTAGTACTCAGCACAGCGCTGACACAACAGCCACTTAAAACATGTTTTAGTATTTTTATTATTAAAGAAATGCATGCCCATGTTAAAAATTCAGAACTGGTATAAGATGAAAGGTTAAAAGTTTTCTTTCCACCATCTAGAACATCAGTCACACTTCCAAAATGAAATCATTCTTAAGAGATTCTTAACAATGCATAAATACTACATGAACCTCTTCCACTCCACACCCCTCTGACCAACATATGGCTTCAAAGCCATCCCACATGCAAGAGAGGTTGCCTCTGCTAACCGTCTGACATGGTTGGGTACAAAATCACTCAAAGCAAAAGGCAAAAAAGGCACTGTGCTTTTGGAAGGACACAGTCTTCTTAGGACCCAGTTCTTCTATACCCTTGACTTGATTATAAGTTCTTCTCACTCACTGATATGGTTTGGTTATGTCTTCACCCAAATCTCATCTTATAGTTCCCATAATCCCAAAGTGTCATGGGAGGGACCTGGTGGGAGATAACTGAACCATGGGAGCAGTTACCTCCATGCTGTTCTTGCACGTGATAGTGAGTGAGGTCTCATGAAAGCTGATGGTTTTACAAGGGGCTTTTCCCCCCCTTCACTCTGCACTTCTCTCTCCTGCTGCCACGTGAAGAAGAACATGTCTGCATCCCCTTTTGCCATAACTGTAAGTTTCCTGAGGCCTCCCAAGCCATGCTGAACTGTGAGTCAATTAAGACCTCTTTCCTTTATAAATTACCCAGTCCTGGGTATATCTTTAGCAGCAGAATGAGAATGAGCTAATACAGTAAATTCATACTGAATAGTGGGGCATTGCTGTTAAGATACCCCAAAATGTGGAAACAACTTTGGAACTGGGTAACAGGCAGAGATTGGAACAGTTTGGAGGGCTCAGAAGAAGACAGAAAGATGTTAGTCTGGAACTTCCTAGAGAATTGGAGCGTGCAGAAGAAGACAGGAAAATCTGGGAAAGTTTGGAACTTCCTAGAGAATTGGAGGGCTCAGGAGACAGGAAGTGTGGGAAAATTTGAAACTGCCTAGAAACTTGTTGAATGGCTTTAACTAAAATGCTGATAGTGACAAGGACAATGAAGTCCAGGCTAAGGTGATCTCGGATAGAGATGAGAAACTTGCTGCAAACTGGAGTAAAGGTCACTCTGTGTTAGTCTTTTCTCATGCTGATAGAGACATATCCAAGACTGGGAAGAAAAAGAGGTATAATTGGACTTATTACAGTTACACGTGGCTGGGGAGGTCTCAGAATCATGGCGGGAGGTGAACGGCACTTCTTACATGGTGGCAGCAAGAGAAAATGAGGAAGAAGCCAAAGCAAAAACCTCTGATAAACACATCAGATCTTGTGATACTTATTAACTATGGTGAGAATAGCACAGGAAACACTGACCCCCATGATTCAATTACCTTCCTCTGGGTTCTTCCCACAACAAGTGGGAATTCTGGGAGATACAATCCAAGTGGAGATTTGGATGGAGACACATATCCCTCTTGCTATGCAAAGAGACTGGTGGCATTTTGCTCCTGCCCTAGAGATCTGTGAAACTTTGAACCTGAGAGAGATAATTTAGGATATCTGGTGGAAGAAATATCTAAGTGGCAAAGCATTCAAGAGGAAGCAGAGAAATTGGGGGGAGGGAGAGAAATTCAAGCTTGCTGAAGAAATTGGCATAAGTAATGAGAAGCCAAATGTTAATCACAAAGACAATGGGGAAAATGTCTCCAGGGCATGTCAGAGACCTTCACAGCAGGCATTTCCATCACAGATCCAAAGGCCTAGGAGGGAAAAATACTTTAGTGGACCGCCTCTGTGCAGCCTTGGGACATGGTGCCCTGAATCTCACCTGCTTCAGCTTCAGCTGTGGCTAAAAGGGGCCAAAGTACAGCTCAGGCCATTGCTTCAGAGGGTGCAAGCCCTAGGTCTTGGCAGCTTCCACGTGGTGTTAGTCTTGTAGGTGTACAGAATACAAAAATTGAGGTTTGGGAACCTTTGCCTAGATTTCAGAAGATGTATTGAAATGGCTGGATATCCAGATAGAAGTTTGCTACAGGGGTGAAGCCCTCATGGAGAACCTCTGCTAGAGCAGTGCAGAAGGGAAGTGTGTGGTTGGGGTCCCCACACAGAGTCCCCATGGGACACTGCCTAGTGGAGCTGTGAGATGAGGACCATATCCTCCATCTCCCAGAATGGCAGATCTACTGACAGCTTGCACCATGCATTTGGAAAAGCCACAGACACTCACTGATGGACCGTGAAAACAACCTGGAAGGGGTCCCACACATAGGAACTCGTGGGAGGTAACTGAATCATGGAGGTGGTTATCTCCACGTTGTTCTCATACTAGTGAGTGAGCTCTCACAAGATCTGATGGTTTTATAAGGTGCTTTCCCTCTCCTTCACTCTGTACCTCTCTTTCTGCCACCATGTGAAGAAGGATCTCTTTGCTTCCCCTTCCACAATGATTATAAGTTTCTGGAGGCCATCAGGCCATGCTAAACTGTGAGTCAACTAAACCTCTTTCCTTTAAAAATCACCCAGTCCTGGGTATGTCTTTATTAGCAGTGTGAGAATGGGCTAATACACTCACTGACAGTTTTGCCTTTTATTTTCATCCCTTACTCTCTTTTGTGATTCTCCTGCTTTGTTTATATGCCTCCATCACAGCTCTGTCTTTGTCTCCCCATATAGCTTTCTTTGTCTGTGGTCTCTCTGTCTCTCACCTTTCCTTTTTCCTCCTCTTCTCAATCTGCCTCTGCTCTCTGACTTTCCTTCTGTCTCTCTCTCCCTGTGTCATGCACTTATGTTCTTTCTCTTCTCTTTTCCCACCCTCTTCCTCCTTCATTTTCTTCCTCTCCCTTTTCTTCTCTCTTATTCATTCTCTGTCTTCCATATGTCTGTTGTTGCTGTCTCTCTATCTCCTCTTGTTTTTTGTTTTTCCATCTCTCCTTGTTCTGGAGTTCTTCTTCCACTCAGCACGCACAATCAGTAAACATGATTACCGTGGCCTTATGATACTAATATTTCATTTTTAAGAGTGGAGACTTAAATGTTGTATATTGGTGCTTATGTTGCTGTGAATGTATGCAGATATACAAGAGTGCACATGTTTATTATGTATATATTTATATATACTTATATGATGTGGAGATGGAGACCAAAATCAGGACAGAGATTGGGATTTAAACTAAAATATGTTTTGTTTTATTGGCTGAATGGATGTCACAGGAATTTCTGAGATATATATATATAGTTGGGTTGGTGAAATTACCATAGATCATTCTCTCTGAAATCAACAAAGGCAATGACAAACAAAAGGCCTGGTAGCACATGCTGCTGCATACCCAGGAGACAGACACAGAGTGATCTTTCTGTTTTGCAAAAGGCCTGGACACCAGACTGTCTCCCAACAATAGTGATTAGAAGGGAAACAGGCAACTTAAATGTGAGCTCTTTGCACAGTTGTTGCCTGGAATTCAGTTTTAATGAGGCCAAGTTCACAAACTCGTTTGCTCTCTCTTTCATTTATTTTCATTTTAAAATAACTTTTAAAAATAACTCAAGCATACACATTTACTGAGAAATGGCAGAAAGAATGAATAAACACAAGAAACCTTGCATAGGATCCTAACATTCATCATAATCACTGGCAAACATTTTCAGTCTTACGTTTCCTGCTTTTTTTCCACAAAAGTTTAATTTTACAGTATATAATAATTGAAAAAATCTGTCTCAAATCCTTACTATTCCCAGGTATGTTTCTTTTTTTGAAATGGAATCTCACTCTGTCATGTAGGCTGGAGTGTAGTGGCACCATCTTGGCTCACTGCAACCTCCACATCCTAGGTTCATGCGATTCTCCTGCCTCAGCCTCCTGAGTAGCTGGATTTCCGGTGCCTGACACCACGCCTGCTAATTTATTTTAGTAGATGCAGGGTTTTACCATGTTGGCCAACCTGGTCTCAAACTCCTGACCTCAAGTGATCCACCCACCCCAGCCTCCCAAAGTGCTGGGATTACAGGTGTGAGCCACGGCGCCCAGCCTCCAGATATATTTCTAGGGACTTGGGATATATGAGAGGACAACATAGACAAAAAATCCCTGGCTTAATGGGTTTAAGTTTGTGCCATTTCATAATCTTATTCTGGTATTTTGTGGAGAGTTTCCCAATTAAAAATATATAATAATTTATATAATCATAAAAGATTGATTATATAATCAATGATTATATAATTATTATATAGAATAATGAAGTAATTAAAAGATTGATTATATGAATTTTTATAAATGTTATAAATTTATA